>NW_025317352.1:300000-527143 GCF_018873765.1 Telopea speciosissima | reverse complement strand
AAGACCAGGTCTTCTAGAGGAGTTCCAACAGATCACAGCCAAAGCATTGACTAACCAAGTCATATTTTTCAGCTCATGGAGGGTTCGAGCGAGTTCATCGCTCTCATTTGGCATCACCAAGCTCTCACAATGTGCTGCGAAGTTACTACACACCAGATCTGGAAATAGAGAAGTAGCCTTGTACAGGATCTCTTGAGTATGGGTGGAAACATCGAGTATATCTGTGACCTGATAGAAGGCGCTCATGTTCCAACGCTCGAAATCTTCGCTCGAAATCTTCTATGGCCTCATCATCTCTGCTTTCATACTCATCTGATGATACAGGTTGAATCAGGCTGGTAGGGTCATTATCATCATCGCTTCCAATGTTATTTACCCAATCCATCGCTTCTACTCCTTCGTCCTCCATCGTTGGACTTTGCTCGGCATACTCTATCCATCCCTCGTGGATATCTTGGTCATCTTCCTCATCTGAGTTGTTGTCAATATCTCCCCCTATATGGGCAAGAGAGACTTCTTTGGTCAGAGCTTGTCCAATAGCTAGTGCTGAGACTGCTTTAAGGAGCTGAGGTGTGACTCTGGTGATTTCAGTCCCTTCTTCTTCTTCAGGAACCAGGTGAGATATTTCGGATGATGAGAAACCATATTTGCACAATGGTGTCATTATCTCGAGACCCTCTAATCCATACTCCAAGAAATCCAACTTCCGAAGCCGGTTGATGGATGCTATACCTCTACCTTGGTCACATGGTTGCCCGCCTGTTCGGATATTTTCGTCACAGTTGGTTCGGGTGCAATAAACGCAAATCTGCATCCTTTCTGCCCGTGCTTGCCATGACTGCTCATCTCTTCCTGAATACCACGGGAGGGGCTGGATCAATGTGGTAGGATCTTGGAATGGTGTCTCTTCCTGCAGCATGTTCACTGATCCTGTAGACGACTCTAGGGAATAGGTCCCCTTCACCAGTGGTTGTGAGATTTTCCATGCAGGTATCTGGTATTCTACCCTTGTGGCACCTTCTGACTTTGGATGATAGAAAGGGGAATCGGGCCGATCCACTTCCTGAGACACCTCTTGTCGAATCTGTGGTTTTTTTTCCTCCTTAAGTTTCTTGGTCAACATTGCTATATAGACGTGTGCCTTCATTAGCTTCCTCTTCCCGATTGGATGAATCAAGGTGGTAGGATCTGCTTGCTCGGCACCCTCTTGAAGCATATTTACTCCATGGTTAGGTAGAGGATTTGTGGTGACATTTGGCGGCTGCTTCTTCTGAAGTTCAATTTTACCCTCGTCAATCAAGTCCTGGATCGCATGCTTAAGAGCTAGGCATCTATCCGTATGATGGCCTTGTTGGTCGTGGTAATGACAGTACAGATTGGGCTTATACCAGATAGGTGGATTGTTCAAATCCACAGGCTTAGGAGGAACGGAATTGATCATTCCCTGTTTCTTGAGCTTGGTGAATAACAACAAGGGCATCATTCCTGCAAAGTTGAAATTCCTCCTGGATGCTTCAGATTCAGTTTGGATCATAAGAGGGGTGGATCCTGTGGCTACCACCTGGACTTCTGCCGCCTAGCTGCTTGTTGATACAACATTTCCTCCTTTGGCTCTTGGGTTTTTCCTTGCCGAATAGCTTCCTGATGCTTCACGGGTCATACCCTGATTCTGCCTTTCTTTAAAGATCTTATCTTCAATCTTCTTCCCGATTGTCATAAGAGCATCGAATGTTTTGATGTGCTGGTAGTATATCTTCTCACGGTACTCCCCATACAGATTTTCTAACAATATCTCGACCTGCTCCTCCTCAGTAGGGCGGTTCCACATTTTTGTGGCCTTCTCCCTGAACCGCATGATGTAGTTTGAGAACTCTTCGCTTGGTTCTTGCCTCAAGGTTTCCAATTCTCTTCGAGTAATATCCATCTTAGTGTTGTATGAATATTGCTTAGTGAAGGCTTTAACCACAGAGGCCCATGACTGGGTTTGGGTGTGATCAAGCTGGGTTAACCACCTTAAAGCAGATCCGGCCAAAGAATATAAGAACGCCTATCCCATTTGGTTTTCAGAAAGTCCCCATGATCTGGCAATGGTGGCAAAAATCTTGAGATGAGCCCTAGGATCTTCCGATCCGTCGAACTTATCCAATTTCCATTTGAAATCTTTGGGGATTTTCCCTTTGGGAAAGAACACCAGGTCTTCTTCATCTTTTTCTTTGACTTTACCCTTGACAACCACTTCCAACTCGGCTACTTTTTCTCTCATTTTCTTCTCCCTTTCAGTCTCAGGAGGGTCCATAGGGTGGCTATCTTCCCCTTCTTCTACTAGTATGATGATTGGAGTCTTGAGGGTTGTGGGGTTAGTTTTCTGGACTTCTTGCTCTGCTGGTCCAGCTATGGATCCGCCCCTAGATAGTTCATTGACCGACTGAACTAGTTGTGCCATGAGTTGCCGCATTTCGGCCATGTCTACTTGCAGCCTATCCACTCGATCTTCGATGTGACTTTCAGACAGGTGATCCTCCGGAGGATTCATGTTACTCACAAGTGATATCTCAGAAGATGAACTAGAAGAATGAGAAGGAATCAGGGATCTTGAGGAGAATGGTGGGCTGGCTTGAGTCAACCTTCCATTGCGTCAGACCCAGATGGATAAGGACGGAATCGTGCTTCTACGAAAGAGAGAAGAATACCTAGTTTAGACCCTAAGAAGGCTAAAGAAGAATTTTATTTTATTTATCTATTTTTTTTTGTATTTTATAACATTTGTTTCATTTTATTATTTTATTCGACTCAAGTAATCGGAGTGGTCATCAGAGTTTCAGCAGACTCCTTCTGAGGCCAGACTTCGAATGCCATCATTGCCCAAGCATTTTCGAATACAACAACAAAAAACAAACAAAAGAAAGATCCTAGTTACCGGGTCATTGATGATTATGTCTGGAGTCAAGATGAGATGCCTTCTTTTTTTTTCTCGAGGGACATGTAAGGTTCCATTATATGGAAGTGGACTTCCATTTTTCTTTGAGGGACCATCGTGGGACTATGGAATTCCTTATCTTTGGTGGTATCTCATATCAAAACCAAGTTAATCGTCAAATTACCCTAAACTCGGTCTTTCTTACAGCTAACAAATGTTAGTTTGTGTCGTACCCTAATCATATGTGGTCTATTTTCCTACATGATGCATGTAATGGGTAGGCTTTCATAGGACAGAACAAGGCCACCCTTGACAGAACCGATATACCTATCGCTCGTGGTCACGAATTGTAGGCACGTGGCTCTTTTGATATACCTGGAGAATAGGTCACACAAACTCAGAGTAATCGAGCTAGTGCCTTTTTTGAGTGGTAGAGCACTCCACAGCACACTAGTGAATACCCTCGCCGGTGATTCTAAACTCGTACAGTAAATATCAAGGGCTGTAGCTTCACCGCGAATTACCCATGACTACTCATGGGGTCCAACGACTAACTACGGGGGTAAGAGGAGTTCCCATGCAGTGTATGTGTGCAAGAAAGTGGTACAGGAAGCGGCTATCATCCGATCTCAGAGTACTTAGCATGACGTGCCTCACCTCCCCGGGGGTAAAGGCACGACAGGGAGTACCCTCGCCGTTTGATTTCACTTCGAGCACTATGCATGATGCGGTTAGTACACACAAGGGTTAGCCAGACAAATGTATTATGGTATTTATTTATTCATTTATTTATTTTTTTTGTATTTTGTTTTGTATATTTTTTTATTATATTCTTTTATTATTATTTTTTTTCCTTTTTTTTTTTTTATAAAAGTTTAGAGAGAACATTCTGTCATTTATTGATAGCACCTATTTAGAGAGTTTGACCTCGGGTGGATGTTTGTCCACCTATTCCCCAGTGAAGTCGCCACTGTAAGTACCGCGGTCCTTCAGGACGAAGGTTTCCTCAACCCTTTTTGTTGGTATATTGGTGACATAGGGTTTTGGGAGATACATGTGTGTGTGTGTGGATGTGGATAACATTGTCAATATATGATAAATAGGATTGGGATCATGCATTAAAATATGTTAACCTAATGAGAAGTCGCCACCTAGGGTTAGGGCCTAGGACCCATTAAGTGTAGCCCTACCCGTGGTGAGCGGAATCGGGCTACGTGACTCCATATGGTCCAACCAAAGGTTTGGGTAAGGGGTCAGGTTACGAGTGTGGGAAGGTGTTAGGCACCCACCTCGCCGGCCAAGCCGGTCTCTCTGTGTTAGATGCTACATAAGGACGAATGTTGTTTCTCTCTTATTACGGGGATGGGGGATATTATGAACTACATTCAGATGCTATGAATTGAACTAAAGTATAATAAACTACATTATGTATGTGAAAAATGCGGACTAAAATGGTAAAATATGAAAGGACTACATTGGATCAACAAAAATGCAATAATTATACCTGTATGGTTGTATGCCCCTGGCTCAGGGGAGATGGACTTATGGACCGACGCTGCTTCTTTCTCAGCAGAGTAATGGCTCTTTCGAGTGATTTGGAAAAGAGTAACCAGACAGAATAACGTCTGTAGCAAAGGAGTTTCGATGGTTATCCGTGCATGGACGGGATACCAAAGCCAAGGAGCCAAAACGCTCTATACTCAGAGGGACAATCGAAGGATCTGTCCGCCACAAGAAAACTTCAAACACTCACACTCATGAGAGAAGGAAGGGAAATGAGGGTGAAAAAGGGGGAAAAGATGCTAGGAATCACTTGGGGAGGGTCTCTCCACCCAAAATTCCTTGGGAAATGTGGGAGGGGACCCTCCTATTTATAGGGAGGGACCTTTTCTCTCTCCTGACCGAAAAAGTCCTCCACGGCGCCATGGAGATGTCCACAGCGCCGTGGGGGACTTTTCCACGGCGCCATGGGTGATGTCAGCAGGCTGATATCACACCCCGCCATGGAGCAGTGGAAATCCGGTACACATCCCCACAGTGCCGTGGGAAGGCATCCACGGCGCCGTGGGCGCGCAGTGCTATTTTTCCTTTTTTTGGGCCTAAAATGGATCATTTTGTGCTCAGCATGGTTCTTGGTCCCATGGGTCAGGTATCTTTGGATCTGAAAAGAGGGAGGGTGCGTCATCCATCGTCCATGTCCTGTTGTTATCATAGCCAATTAGGGGGTGACAAAAAATCAGCGTCTACACCTACTTGGTCAAAAACCCCAAGGTAAGACCCCTGAGCTGCTGGCATCCCGACCCCTACCCCGGTTGCACTGCCAACTTGTCCAGCCAGGATTTGGCCAATACGGAGTTGAGCAACTTGCGGGGGATCCTGTTGGGCCAGGAACATTGTGAGAAATTCTTCGAAACGGGCCTAGGAACCATTGTAAGCTTGGACCATGGAAGCCATAATGGCCTTCATGTCTTCGATTCCTGATTGCAGACACCCTTGTGTCTCAGCGGCCATGCGGGCCTGCCCTTATAACAAAGTAGCCACGTAAGGTGGCACAGCAGCGTCCACTTGTTGTTCGCTCTGCGCGACCACTTGGACAGCATTTCCACCGTCAGACTCATCTGAACTGCCATCCCTGTTACGCTGACTTGCTCTAGTTTCCACCATCTTGTATCGAGTGTCCCACCCGGCATGCCAAAAATGTTATGCTCAATTTCCTGTGAGTGCTACAGTATGATCCAATGCGTAATGGGACATAGGTTAGTCATGGCTATCAGGGGTTCTACTCGGACCCCGATAATCTGAGGACTTCTCAGGGGTAGCAGAGCAAACGGATAGTCCCAAAGAAAACTTAGAAAGAACTGTACTTTGGATCACTCGACATGAACAATCTACAGTGCGAATCAAAAGGGTGCATAAAGTAAAGGAAACCTTAAGTTCACACCATTCTAAAATAAAGGAAAATACAAAACAATGAAAGAAAGATAAAACTATAGGTTTTTTGTGTATTTGATTGATGCCTCCTCTTTGCGTTTCCTGCTTATTTATAAGAGGTGTAACCGATGGTTTGGTTCCCCCGATTGTCGGCCAAAATTCAGCCATGCTCAGGTCACCACCACTTTTCCACTCCAACTGCAGAGGAACCGCCTGAGATGGTAACCATCTGTCTTCTTGGCAGATGAAATGATTCTTGACCGAGGGTGCCAGTGCAAGATCAGCCACTTTGCTGGTCGGGCCATTCCTCGGCCAGGGTCCCCTTCGACCATGACAGGGCGAGCACAAACTGGGTGTAAACACAATCATAGCGTGTTCCTTCTCTTCTTCTTGTAGGCAAGACATGATCTCCTGATTGTCATTCTCCACCACCAGGTTGAGTGCTCCTTCAGAGATGGCTTCCAATAATCCCTCTCGGATTGCAAGTGCTACACCCGTACCCCAAATATACCCCTGTACCCTGGGGCAGTTTAGACCTTTACCTAAGGGGCAATGCCACGGTGGCACTGGTCAACACCCGTAACCTCAGACCTAAAATATTACTAAAAGTATCCCCTCGAAGCCCTAGAAGTGTGGGGTAAAGCCCCGTAACTTTCCTTGAAGTTTGAGCCCTGATAGCAGCACTGGAGTCTTGAATGGACTCACTCTTACTGAATCCGCTCGAGGATCCGCCCGTGCTGTCATCTGCCTTTTTGGGTTATTTTCCTGTGGGACCCACACCCCCATGTCCTAGACACCCTAATTGAACCTTTGGACCATATGGACCCCTTGCCCTCACAATTGATTGGTTGAGTGGGCTATGAAAGTGGGCTCACAAGGCTTAACTTAATTGAATAGTGGGTTTTATACACCCTAGCCTAAACCAAACAGACCTTAGTGGACAATTAAGTCCTATGGACTTAGAGTGCACCCCAAACATGACCTAATGGACCTAATGGTGATGGCCAAGGCCAAATAAGCCCTAAGACCTAACTAGAACCCATTTAAAGACCTAAGGACCAATAAGTGATTGGGGGTGCCTAGACCAAACACACCCTAAGGCCCATCTAACCCCTTAAAGGATAACCTAAACCCCTCTCATTCTCTTATCTCTCCCCCTCCCAAGCAAATCGTGGAGGAGAAGAGACAAGAGAAGAAGAAGAAGTAGAAGTAGGAGAGGAATAGGAGGGGAAGGGAAGAAGATGGAGGCCATGCCAAGATGGCTGGCAGTCCCACACCTCCTCCTAAGATAGCCGGACCCAAGGGAGAAGACAAAGAGGAGGAGAAGAGATGGAGAGAGTGGCTAGAAGAAGGAAGCTCACCAAGGTAAGCTCCCCAAACCTAGCTCTCCCCCCCCCCCCCCACCATTTCTCTTTCATTTTGATGGTTTCTTGAGCTAGGACTAACCTGGGGTTCCATTTGGGACTTAAGGTGATGCTTGGCCTATTTTGGGAGCTCTAATGGAGTCAATAGAGATCTCTAAGTGCTGCAATTGCAGCCATGGCTAATGAATCCCTGGTTTGAACCTTAAAACCTAATCCTTGGACCAATGTGAGACCCAACCCTTGTAGGATCTTGGATCCATGAAGTGAGCCTAGGAGACCCTAGGAAGGCTTAGACACCTCTCCCTTATCCCTGAGAGCATGGGGCAGTTCAAGCTTCAAGCTGGAGCAAAAGTCCTCTGAAATCTCGAAAGAGACTATCGATGGATGAACGATCGGATCCACTAATCGTGGTACTGTCTGTCAGTCCCCCAGTACAAACCCTGCACCTTAGCCTGAGCGGACGAAGGCACGGCCTCACTCTGTTTGCCTCCGCCCGAAGCCTGTTGCTCTCTGGTCTGTCTCAAGGATACGGATGCAGGGGTGGACCCAAGAAGCACATCTGCCTATAGATCCGCTCCCTTTTTAAGTGTCTTAGGTGTCGAACGGATGCACAATCGGACTCAAGTAAGAAGTTTCGCTCGTGGGTCCGCTCGCTTTGTTTTGCTTTTTAACCTAAATGGAGTCAGGGACGGACTCACCTCTACTGAAATCGTTCGTGAGTCCGCTCGTGTTGTCTTGGTTGAAATCTGATTTTAACCTTGAGGGCCTAGCATGGGACCCTTCTACGCATGCTTTAATGATTATTTTTATTTTTCCAGGCTACCCAACTCGATAGATAGTGGGGAGCCCAGGTGAGATTCAAGTCAACCACACACGGCGACGCCCATGTTAGGTGAGTGGGTTATGGGTGATTTGTTGGGCTTGAATATATATTTAATATGAAATCTTAAGCATGCTATCATATATTTATAAGCATTGTGCGCATTGCATTATTTTCCTGATGTGAACTGTTATGAATGTGATAGTATGCTCACCATTGTATCGGGCTACGGTGCTGGGTGTGCTGGTACCGGAACCCCAATTTATTTAAATTACGAAAACTGTTATATGTCATCCTAAATTGTATGTGCCATGCCGTGCTGGTACCCAGGTACTAGATGAAATGGGATGTTGATGCATCCGAAATACCTCTCGGGACGATAGGACCTGCATATAGTATATCTGCGGCTAGGATGCTTGTTCCCTTATGCTATGACCCTTGCCAATAGGGGTTTATGTGTTGGATTGTTAAATCCGTGCCCAAAACCCGGTTTGAAACGCGATCTGACCACCGGTCTGGTTTAAACCTTTTGTGTAGAACCAAGAGTGGAGTACGCTCGTGAACTGTGGGTCATAATACTCAAGCCATCACACGAGATTGTCGACCGCGAAACAGGGGAAGTCCTCGAGGAAAGATCCACCGTCAGAGAAAGGGGGAAAATCGTCCACGAAAGCATATTCTTGGAATTCCCTTATGATAGGGATCCGCGGGGCCCGCACCTGAATCGCCCTTATCCACTTAACGATGATTGGGAGTAAGTCACTATCCGAATAATTCATGCCTATGCATGACCATTAATAAGCATAAGAACTGGAATGGGCTTGGGCTTAGGAGCTTAGTCTTTTTCTAATTGTAACTAGAACTTAGGACATGGGCCATGGGCCATGGGCCCAAGTGGATCCAATGGCCCAATGACTTAAACTAGACCTTGGGCTTATACCTAACCAAACAAGCTCCTAAACAAATGGACCTAAGGACTTGAGACTAACCAAACAAGACCTAATGCCTAGATGGGTTATTAAAGACCCAAAACTACTATTCACCTCACATTTCAATCCTAAATCGTGGAGAGGAGAGGAGAAAAAGAAAGAAGAAGAAAGAGAAGAAGAAAGAAGAAGAAGAAAGAAGAAGAAAGAAGAAGAGGAAGAAGGAAGGAGAAGGGAGAAGTATGGTGGAGCACAAGCTATCATCATCAACCCTTGGTGAGTCTCTTTCTCTCTCTCTCTCTCTCTCTCTCTCTCTCTCTCTCTCTCTCCATCTCTCTTTCCCTAATTCTATTACCTAGGGTTTGAATTGGTTGAGCACACCTTGAGTGCTCCATCTACTCAATTAGAAGAGCCATTAATGGCAAATCCTTGATGTTTAACTATGAAGCACCTAACCCTACCTTAAACCCATTCACCCTTCTCCATTTATGAACCCTAAGTTGGGGATTTACCTCCATTTATGGGTTTTACCAACCCTCATGGAAGACCGTAGATGTGTGGGTTTGAGGGGTGTTAAATAACATAAATTAAAGACCCTTTCAAAACCCCAATACCCAAACCTATGGGTTTTCTTTCCATATGTATTTTAATGGAAGAAAACCTAATCGATCATGGGGTTTACAAACCCATGTTGGGTGTATGCTATGGCACCTTGGTTGGAGTTGTTCTCATGGCCAAAGAGACCCCTAAAAACCCCTAAGAATACCCCATTTTAGCCCAAGACTTTGGGGCTGCAAAACCATTCTCGGAATGGCATGAACAAGAAGATCGGCACATGGACAGGCACATGCAAGTGCCTGTCCCCGAGAAAGTAGATCTGCCGGTGGGAAGCCCGAGAGGGACAGGCACATGGACAGGCACATGGACAGGCACATGCTGAGAAAGATCTGCCGGTGGGAGGTCTGAGAGGGACAGGCACATGGACAGGCACATACAAGTGCCAGTCCTTGAGAACCTAGATCTGCCGGTGGGAAAGTCCGAGAGGGACAGGCACATGGACAGGCACATGGACAGGCACATGATATAGCCTTGCTGTATGTGCCGGTCCCCTATTTTAGCCTTGTTTGATAACTTATGGGGCCCAACTCTTCTAGCCCTAAGGCACTAATCTCTCCCCACGTTGTACACTCTCTTTAGGTTGACTGACCCGGCTCGGGAGCGTATTAGTACGTGGGACAGTGTACTTGGCATCGAACGCCGATTTGAAGAGCTCCGTACTGACGATTGACTGAGAATCAGGTGAGTGAGTTAAGCAAACGTCTTAATTTATGGAATGTTTGTGTGTCGTGTCTTGCGAATGTCATTCATGCATGTGTGCTATAATATATAATTATTAGTAAGATATAGGACGATATAAATGTTTAGATGTTGATAGGACTTTACATTCTTGTCTTGCGATATTATTTATTTTACTGCACTATGGTGCGAATGGTGTTGGATTTAGTTATGGGACTCGGGTGCCGGTTGGTGCTGGACCTGAGGATTCCATAATATGGACTCACTCATGGCATGTAGATTTAGGGCTTCGGAAGCGGGATTCAAGTGCCGGTGGGTGCTGGGCTTGAGATTGCCGTACTTGAAATTGCATTAGAGTTGTCCATTGCATTAGGTGGAAACGGGATGGTGACCGACCGACTGCCTTCGGTATTCACATCTCGTACTTGTATACGTACGTATGGGCTAGAGGGGCGAGAGGATAGTCGGCCGACCGTATTTCGGTATCTATAGACTCGGCCTCTGGCCTATGCACATGCGTACCTCACTCATACAATAGGTGAATGCTGGCTAGGATAAATGTTTACCCAGTACTATGACCCTTACCGACAGGGGGTTAGGTGTCGGTCAAATCCGTGGGTTCCGACCGTTATTCGGGTATACCCACCCGGGAAGTTCGGGCGCCAACCGTATTTTGGGCCGAACGCCAGGACGGGATTTGACTCGGGGGTTTGCGTATATCTCTTGGTGGAGACCGGTACAAGAGGCTTCAGTAGCGACTCGGGTTTGTCATCGCCGGTATACCATCCGTTTATGGTACCGATGTCGGGGATGCTACCTAAGGTGTTGCTATAGTACTATACCTGACTTAGTTGTGTGTTAGGTGGATAACAATAAAACTATACATCATCATTCATTCATGTAGCATGATTGTAAATTGTATGTGATGTACGGTCTACCTTGGTGGTATGGGACACCTTGGTATCCGTCCATCATGTATGGTTTGCAGTCAACCCCATTCATTATTATTATTGTGTATGTTTGTGTGGCTTAGCCACTCATTGGGCTCAGTTGGAGCTCACTCCTCGAGGAAACATATTTTTAGTTGATGCAGGTACATTCGAGCAGAGTGGCACAGAGTACGAGACTCCTGAGGCTGGTTACGTTGATTGGTGGGCTCCAGAGATCGTGGAGCATGGACCAGAGTGTTGCTGCGATGTGTGTTCCTTGGCGGGACAGTGACTTATGGCCGGTGGCCATCTTTTGATGCACTTGATTATTCATTTTGAATTATAGGTGTATTCTTTTGATTCCTTTCATGATAGATGTATTATTTATATAGTAGGTAATACATAGGTCCTGATTAGAACGAATTGTACTTGAAGGGGTAAACTTGAATAGATGATATTTTATATGCTATCACCTAGCTTCTGCTAACTCTGATGTTATTAATATTAATCCTTTTTTTTTTTTTACCTATTATCTGTCGTTGTGAATGAGTAAGTCTTGGGTACTGCATCAGTGATTCTGGTGGTTAGAGAGCGTATTGGTACGCTCTAGTTGCATTCCCCGTGGTTCAGGGATGGGGGTGTGACAACTTGGTATCAGAGCGCGATGCTCTACCTTATGGACTAACTCAGTGTTCACACGACCCGATTTACTCTAAATTAGGGTTAAATATTAAAAACCTTATCCACAAACAAGAATCAGTAGAACAAGGGAGAATATATAAATTTTGCTGATAGAACAATGCTTTAATAATACAAATAAAGGTATGGGACTTCCATAGAACATAAACCAGTTTAGAAATGAAGAAAAGATGAGAAACTACATACTAAACCCTAGGAGTTACAAAAAAAAAAAAAAAAAAAAAAAAAAAAAAAGAGGAAGAAGATATATACTAAGGTTTATGAGGGTAAAGTCATGAACAATGATGTAAAATATAATGATAATTGGGATTAGCCTAACCATAAAAAGCTAGCTATCGGTGAGAGACTCTCCGCAGGACCTGTTACGTAGGCTAAATGATTAGGAGAAATTATCTTTCATTTTTCTCGTATCCTCGATGATCGCCCGGCTTTCTTTGGGAACCACCTAGAAATTTTGAGTATTGGTCCTAAGTACCCTTGGGTAAGCCTATGGCCCTACATGTCTCTCAGGAGAGCCATTTTTAGGACTTGTTGGTAAATCTACCGGGAATGCTGGGATTGGCTTGGTGTATGGGCCTGGTACGTTCAGGGACCTTGTCCAATAGGAAACCCCAGAATTGTGTCTAGATTCTGAAGGGACGGTGAAAAACAATATATATATAGGCACGTAGTTAAATCTCGATATGTCTATACACCCACGAACCGATGGATATCTAGAAAGGATAATTTAGGACGGATGCTAGGAGGTATGGATTATATCATGTAGTTGAAAGAGAATGATAGATCTAGCAATTTAAGTTGATGAACAGTATTATATCGGGTGTTAGTGTAGCCAAGTGCAGTCAAGAACAAAAAGGAATTGGAACTGAATGATTCGACAAAACCTTGCTCAACAATAGATATGAGTGGAGTAATGGGTCCCTGAATGTCCCCTCCGTTATTGGGAGTGAACAGTAGGGATTCCATCAATATTCCAATTCATTCTAAAGCTGAGTTAGGTATTGGAGGATCGGAAGTGAAAGTCCTCATAGGAAAAGCCAGGTAAGCAAAGTAGTACAGCCTTGTGTCATTCAACCCAAAATTTAGGAGTACGAGATCGGGCGAAGTATATGGAAATAGTTGCATCTCTCTATTCCTAGAAGTATAAGCTCAGAGTTTGATTTTCACTGGGTCCTTATATACACTGGACTTTATATTAACTAAACCGGAATTGATTTATACCATTATGTAAGGTGGAAACTATTAGAGGACAAATCCATACAACTTAGTTTAAGCTAAATAACTAAGCAGTCCCGGAGCGGAAGTTGAGCATAGTTTTAACCCCTCTATCCGGCACTATCCAATACCATTTAAGCAAAGCCAGTGTGGTGGCGATGCACTTAGTAGGAAATCACAAACCCTTCCTTGCCACTCTAATACCAATGAGAGGCTTATAGAGGAAGCCAAGAATGGGGCTGGAAGTGTTAATTGATGATGCTACTATGTTATTTGCCGCTCGACAAGATAACCCTCATTGGCGGAGAAGATTAAGGAAGCCCAACATACCAATGTGGAGTTACAGAAATTGATAGATGACATTCAGGAAGAGATGCAGGAGGAATCAGATTTTACCTTGTCCGAAAATAACGTCCTTCGGTTCAGGGATAGGTTATGTGTACCCAATGGTGAGCGAGTTAAGGTGGCATGGAGAGGCAACGACCATATGGACTATTGTAATCACTTCCTATTCCCGAACGAGAGTGGAAATACATCATTATGGATTTTGTCACTAAATTGCCCGGTATAGCTAAATGTATTGATGCTGTTTGGGTCATTGTTGACCGACTTAGCAAGTTAGCACATTTATCCTAATAAAGGAGATCTATCCAATGGACAAGTTGAATAAGCTATACATGGAAAATGTGACTCACTTACATGGAGATGGATATCATTTCTAATCGTGATCCTGAGTTTGCATTGAAGTCCTGTGGCGGTTTTCAGAAGGCTATGGGTACACTGCTGAATTTTAGTACGGTTCTCCCTCCACAAACTAATGGTAAGTCAGAGCGGACTATTCGGACCCTAGAGGACGTGCTCAGGGCTTGTGTCATTGATATGAAGGGTAGTCGGGATGAGCACATCTCACTCGTAGTGTTTGTTTACAACAACGGCTACCAAACTACTATAGGTATGACACCGTTCAAAGCACAGTACAATAGAAATTTCCGAACACCACTATATTGGGAGGAAGTTGATTAGCAAAGAATATTAGGGTCTGAATTGATACAAGCCACTTGTGGAAAAGTAGATTTGATAAGGGACCGAATCATGGCGGCTTAATCTAAATGGAAGAGCTATGCCGATTATGTTTTCTTGCGAGTACCGCCAACTAAGGGAGTAATTCGCTTCGACAAAGAGGGCAAGTGTGTTAATGTATTTTACGTAATGATGTGAGAAAGTACACCCCTACATTGATATTGTCAAGACTAAAAAGCCACATCAGCTTGTCATGGATTGACACATGAAGAGCTACCTGAAGAGAACTTTGATTATAAGGACAGCAATCCTCACAATCGAACTGTAACTTTTGATAAAGTTCGGTGGAGCAATCTCATTGATTAAAGGGGCATCTCGTTAATGAGAAGGTGAAGTGCGGTCGAAGTATCCTCACCTATGCAGATACCTAGGTACGTCTCAATTTCGAGGACGAAATTCTTATAAGGTGGGGAGGATGTTAAATCCGTGCCCAAAACCCGGTTTGAAACGCGATTCGACCACCGGTCTGGTTTAAACCTTTGTGTAGAACCAAGAGTGGAGTACGCTCGTGAATCGTGGGTCATAATACTCAAGCCATCACACGAGATTGTCGACCGCGAAACAGGGGAGTCCTCGAGGAAAGATCCACCGTCAGAGAAAGGGGGAAAATCGTCCACGAAAGCATATTCTTGGAATTCCCTTATGATAGGGATCCGCGGGGCCCGCACCTGAATCGCCCTTATCCACTTAACGATGATTGGGAGTAAGTCACTATCCGAATAATTCATGCCTATGCATGACCATTAATAAGCATAAGAACTGGAATGGGCTTGGGCTTAGGAGCTTAGTCTTTTTCTAATTGTAACTAGAACTTAGGACATGGGCCATGGGCCATGGGCCCAAGTGGATCCAATGGCCCAATGACTTAAACTAGACCTTGGGCTTATACCTAACCAAACAAGCTCCTAAACAAATGGACCTAAGGACTTGAGACTAACCAAACAAGACCTAATGCCTAGATGGGTTATTAAAGACCCAAAACTACTATTCACCTCACATTTCAATCCTAAATCGTGGAGAGGAGAGGAGAAAAAGAAAGAAGAAGAAAGAGAAGAAGAAAGAAGAAGAAGAAAGAAGAAGAAAGAAGAAGAGGAAGAAGGAAGGAGAAGGGAGAAGTATGGTGGAGCACAAGCTATCATCATCAACCCTTGGTGAGTCTCTTTCTCTCTCTCTCTCTCTCTCTCTCTCTCTCTCTCTCTCTCCATCTCTCTTTCCCTAATTCTATTACCTAGGGTTTGAATTGGTTGAGCACACCTTGAGTGCTCCATCTACTCAATTAGAAGAGCCATTAATGGCAAATCCTTGATGTTTAACTATGAAGCACCTAACCCTACCTTAAACCCATTCACCCTTCTCCATTTATGAACCCTAAGTTGGGGATTTACCTCCATTTATGGGTTTTACCAACCCTCATGGAAGACCGTAGATGTGTGGGTTTGAGGGGTGTTAAATAACATAAATTAAAGACCCTTTCAAAACCCCAATACCCAAACCTATGGGTTTTCTTTCCATATGTATTTTAATGGAAGAAAACCTAATCGATCATGGGGTTTACAAACCCATGTTGGGTGTATGCTATGGCACCTTGGTTGGAGTTGTTCTCATGGCCAAAGAGACCCCTAAAAACCCCTAAGAATACCCCATTTTAGCCCAAGACTTTGGGGCTGCAAAACCATTCTCGAATGGCATGAACAAGAAGATCGGCACATGGACAGGCACATGCAAGTGCCTGTCCCTCGAGAAAGTAGATCTGCCGGTGGGAAGCCCGAGAGGGACAGGCACATGGACAGGCACATGGACAGGCACATGCAAGTGCCAGTCCCTGAGAAAGATCTGCCGGTGGGAGGTCTGAGAGGGACAGGCACATGGACAGGCACATACAAGTGCCAGTCCTTGAGAACCTAGATCTGCCGGTGGGAAAGTCCGAGAGGGACAGGCACATGGACAGGCACATGGACAGGCACATGATATAGCCTTGCTGTATGTGCCGGTCCCCTATTTTAGCCTTGTTTGATAACTTATGGGGCCCAACTCTTCTAGCCCTAAGGCACTAATCTCTCCCCACGTTGTACACTCTCTTTAGGTTGACTGACCCGGCTCGGGAGCGTATTAGTACGTGGGACAGTGTACTTGGCATCGAACGCCGATTTGAAGAGCTCCGTACTGACGATTGACTGAGAATCAGGTGAGTGAGTTAAGCAAACGTCTTAATTTATGGAATGTTTGTGTGTCGTGTCTTGCGAATGTCATTCATGCATGTGTGCTATAATATATAATTATTAGTAAGATATAGGACGATATAAATGTTTAGATGTTGATAGGACTTTACATTCTTGTCTTGCGATATTATTTATTTTACTGCACTATGGTGCGAATGGTGTTGGATTTAGTTATGGGACTCGGGTGCCGGTTGGTGCTGGACCTGAGGATTCCATAATATGGACTCACTCATGGCATGTAGATTTAGGGCTTCGGAAGCGGGATTCAAGTGCCGGTGGGTGCTGGGCTTGAGATTGCCGACTTGAAATTGCATTAGAGTTGTCCATTGCATTAGGTGGAAACGGGATGGTGACCGACCGACTGCCTTCGGTATTCACATCTCGTACTTGTATACGTACGTATGGGCTAGAGGGGCGAGAGGATAGTCGGCCGACCGTATTTCGGTATCTATAGACTCGGCCTCGGCCTATGCACATGCGTGCCTCACTCATACAATAGGTGAATGCTGGCTAGGATAAATGTTTACCCAAGACTATGACCCTTACCGACGGGTTAGGTGTCGGTCAAACCGTGGGTTCCGACCGTTATTCGGGTATACCCACCCGGGAAGTTCGGGCGCCAACCGTATTTTGGGCCGAACGCCAGACGGGATTTGACTCGGGGTTTGCGTATATCTCTTGGTGGAGACCGCACGAGGCTTCCAGGCGACTCGGTTTGTCATCGCCGTATACCATCCGCTTATGGTACCGATGTCGGGGATGCTACCTAAGGTGTTGCTATAGTACTATACCTGACTTAGTTGTGTGTTAGGTGGATAACAATAAAACTATACATCATCATTCATTCATGTAGCATGATTGTAAATTGTATGTGATGTACGGTCTACCTTGGTGGTATGGGACACCTTGGTATCCGTCCATCATGTATGGTTTGCAGTCAACCCCATTCATTATTATTATTGTGTATGTTTGTGTGGCTTAGCCACTCATTGGGCCTCAGATGGAGCTCACACCTCGAGGAAACATATTTTTAGTTGATGCAGGTACATTCGAGCAGAGTGGCACAGAGTACGAGACTCCTGAGGCTGGTTACGTTGATTGGTGGGCTCCAGAGATCGTGGAGCATGGACCAGAGTGTTGCTGCGATGTGTGTTCCTTGGCGGGACAGTGACTTATGGCCGGTGGCCATCTTTTGATGCACTTGATTATTCATTTTGAATTATAGGTGTATTCTTTTGATTCCTTTCATGATAGATGTATTATTTATATAGTAGGTAATACATAGGTCCTGATTAGAACGAATTGTACTTGAAGGGGTAAACTTGAATAGATGATATTTTATATGCTATCACCTAGCTTCTGCTAACTCTGATGTTATTAATATTAATCCTTTTTTTTTTTTACCTATTATCTGTCGTTGTGAATGAGTAAGTCTTGGGTACTGCATCAGTGATTCTGGTGGTTAGAGAGCGTATTGGTACGCTCTAGTTGCATTCCCCGTGGTTCAGGGATGGGGGTGTGACATGGATAGTCTGAGCACCTGTGGTCTGTGGACGTGGGAGAGGCCAGGACAGGGGTAGTGATGGCTATTGGGGTCTGTCACTGGGTGGTCATGATGGCTTCTACCGGCATAGGTTCCCTCGTGATAATTGAGGTTTCACTGGGGAGATAGGATAAGTGACCCTCAGTGTCTACCGAGTTATCACAGTAGCATACACTTGACCGATAAAATTGTGTGCTAGGTGGAAAATGAATCTAACATTTACATGCATCCTTCTGATTGATATTGATTGTATGGTGTATGTGCATTCCCCTTTGCTCCCTCACTAGCTAGTGTAGCTAACCCTGTTGCGCAACCCCTTTTTAGTTGTTATGCAAGAGGTACTACTTAGATGAGCACTGTTGGATGCAAATCAAGTGGAGCCAGTGGCTGTGACTTGGATGTAGATGTACACCCAAGATTGGTGCCCTTGTGGCAATTATTTATTATTTAATTTACTGTCTTCATTTTCTCATTTATGTATAAAATGTGTGTTTATTTATAGGGAGAGTAATGTATGGTTACTTATGTTAGAATTGCAATATGTGTTATCATTAGAGAACCGATGCTCTATAATTTCACATGATTTAATTGAATTTCGCTTCCGCTAACTCTGTATCTGGAACGGTTTATTCCCTTTTTGTACGTTCCTTTCTGTGTTCAATATGTGGTGATAGGGTGGACTGTGGCTCGGGACACTGTATCTGCGATCCTGGTAGGTGTTGGGGTGATGTGTGATTGTCCCAGTCATACCCCTATATGGCAAAATATCTTACATCGGGATAGGGGCGTGACAGCAAGTGCCTCACCAATCAGAATATCTGAGAAGCTAAATGGGTTGACGTAGCAAAACTGGTTTTCCCCTGGTGATCTCGTATCAGAAATCCAATACCACTCTGTTTATTGGTATGGCTATATGAGGCATCACAATTGAGTTTCATCTGGCCAGCAGTCGGGGCTTGCCACACCAGTGACTGTTGCTCTCTTGGCTCATGTGTAGCAGCTGTTGGGGTCTAATCTGTAGCGAGAAATTCATCACATGTTGTATGGGCTGCATCCACTACATCCATTGGAGACCACTCTTTCTTCGCAAATATCATATCATTCCTAGCAATCCATAGGAACCACAACATAAACGAGCAAATTTCAGCGACTCAACCTCCTTGGCTATGTTCTTTCATTTGGAAGAGCACCTAGCTTTGTTCCCAAAAGATGGTGGTTCAAACCCACCAAGACTCTCATTTATTCATTACCAGGCTCTTTATTAATTTCTTATCTTGAAGTGAATACTTACTAACTTTGTTGAACACACAGTGCAGATGGTAGTGACTGTGTGTTAGTTGTCATTGTTGTCAACACAGTGCATGTGTGTTGTTGTGGTCAACACAATGCATCTTGGTGCAGTTATAGAGCTTAGGCCAGTGCATGTGTGTTGTTGTGGTCAACACAATGCATCTTGGTACAATTACAGAGCTTAGGCCAGTTCAGGCAACATTCTGGTTGAGTAGACATGCTTATGGTAGTACAAGCAGTGACTAGATAGTGTCCCCTAGTAGTTCTTACAGTGTTCACAACGGCAGTGATATCATTACAGGGGTTTGGCAGTGTATACAGAGGTCCCATAGTGTGTGGGAGTCGTCCAAGGGCATTTCTATCATTTTTAGGCATGGACAGCATTTAGGGACATTTATGTAATTTTTTAGAGTACAAATGGCCTACACAGGTGACAAAGAGCATCCAGTAGTATGTTGGTGATTTTGTCAGTCATAGAGGTCTATGGAGTGTTGACACAGTTTATAGGGGCATTTTGGTCATTTGACAGTGATGTGACATGTTGGCAATGATGTTGGAGCATCCGGGGATTATGTGGCAGCATGAAATTGTTCATTGCAGTGTTTGGAAGCCTTAAACAGCCTTGGGTGAAGGCTAGGTGCATTAAGAATGTTGATTTCATAGGTTTCCGCACTGGCAACGTATTTGTCAGCATTTTTTGAGGGTATAATGACAGAACTAGGCGGAGCATTCTACATGAATATTTTAGTTCGTTGAGTCCTCTTTGAAACGCAACTGAAATCGTGCAATTCCAAGTTTGGACCGCAAAGTTACATCGATTCCCGTTTGGTCACCTAAAATGAAGCACAATTTAGTCAATCCGAATTGTTTTCGGGTTCCCTAAGAAAATCAGTAATGATTTTGCTGATGTGGCTAATTTTGATTGGTAGTGCTCATCGTCACGGACATGTGGCCGCAAACGGTGCTCAAACCGGAGCTAAAACGAAGAAGTTATGGCCTAGATTCCATTTTGGGTTTTCTGGTTGGTCAGAAGATAAAAGATTCTGATCGTGCAATCTACATCGTTCCAAGTTTTTGAAATTTGAATATACGGTCAGATATAATCCAGATCTGTAGACCCTTGTGATCCCTGATCACGTGCAGCGCCTGTGTAGAGAATCGCCCAGAAAAGATTCTATTTTGGAGAATCTCATGAGCCTACCATTTCAAGATGAAATGGATGACTATCCGATGGCTGAGAAGTATTCCCGCCTTCATCGATAGATCTGACGGCTCTCAGGTCACCGTACAATGGGAGCACGAAATGTCAACCTGCCACTGTCAGCCTTTGACATTGACTCTATCACGTGATGTTGATCTGACGGACGAGATCTTGAGCGATCTGACGTACGAAAAACATGTATAGTTCAAAATCAAGATCTGACGGACGTTGATAAGTTTACTGATGCACTGGCGCTACATGGAATCAAGCACCGATACGATGCTTACGCGCACATATACACACCCCTCTAGATTCCATTTCGAGCACTACAAATGGCCAACTTCAAAACGCGATATCTCACTCATCTGGTATCGAAATGAGGTGATCATTTTTTTTTATTTTGGGTGTTTTTTCAAGAGGAATCCACTGGTGTGCTGAGAGAAGCGAGAAGAGAAGTAGAGGTTGCCGGAATATGGGTTGCAACCCTAAATAGGTGATGTGTGCATTCACGGTTTGAGTCTCCCTCTCTATCTCATGTGTCCAGCCTTCCTTGATGCTATTGATGGTTTGAAACCATAGAACCAGAAACTCTCTTCGTGGTTGTAGCCAAGAAAGAAAGGGGAAAAGAGGAAGGAAGCAAAAAGAAGAAGGAGAAAGGAAAAAGAAGGAAGGAAAGAAGAAAGAAAGAAGAAGGGAAAAAACAAAAAAAAAGAAGAGAAGAAAAAGCAAAGAAGTTTGAAGCTCAATCTTAGATTCAGTGGAGGAAAGAAAGAAGAAAGGAAAGGGGAAAAGAAAAGAAAAGAAAGAGAAAAGGAAAGGAAAAGAAAAGAAAAGAAAAGAAAGGAGAAGGGAAGAAGAAAGTGACTTCCCACACTGCCAGGAACCACTCCAGAGCATAAGTGATTAAGCACCCTTGAAGATTCCAGTTCTCCATCAAATTGGGAGAAGTTAAAGATTCCAGTGAGCTACCAGAGTTGCCAGACTCCATCTCCGGACGTCAGTGATCAGAGACAGTGCATGGTTGTGAGATTTTCTACACTTTGTTGCCTGTTATGTTTGATGTACTGTATTTACATTGCATATGCTAGCTAGGTTATACTGCCATAGACCTATGCTATATGGATTTCATTGTAGGGCATTTGTTAAGCCCAATTATCTTTATTGAGTTGTCCAGTTGCATCTGGACACAATGTTAGTTACCAGTGGATGCTGAAAAACCATTGGGTGTAATACCATTGTCTCTATACGTAGGGATAGAAGCAAGTCAGATGTCCAGAGTCATAGGTATGACTAAAACATCATCTACCGTGGGTGCGGCCTCTCAGTTTTATGCTGGGAAAATTAATGATGAGTAGATGCTGAGGTCCAAGTGACCATTACTTCATGCACGTAGGCAACTTGCCGAAGCACGTATATCTCTATGTTGTGGATGCTTGCTTGCATTGGTTAGAAGTGCTTTTCTGCAGGATGGGTGTACACCTGGTAGAGCCTTTGACAGTGAGGCTAGGGTGTGTATGTGATTATATGTGCCAGCAGTGTGTGTGGTTGAGTGCCATATTGTGTGATAGCATTAGCTCTTGGCAGCACTTGGTTTAGCAGCTCTTGGCAGCAGTATCAGTGACTGTGGTTGTATGAGACTGCATCAGGATTGCTATTAGAGTGTGATTGTGTGCCTGTGTGTCTTTTGAGAAGACTGTGTGGGTGGTTGTGTTGAGTGTTAAAGATCTCAACAGGTGAATAGAGAGTGAAACTGTTCACCTGTTGAGGGAAAAAGATTTTTATAGTCCACTGATTCACCCCCCCCCCCCTCTCAGTGGCCATCACTGTTCAACAAACTTGTTAACAAGACTCCTGGTTTTTTGTTTGGCCCTAATTTAAGATAATGTTTCTTCATTCCCTAGTGGCATGCTATTGCTTCAGCCTTGTTTTTGATGAGTTCATTATATTGGAGTGCATCGCATTTATTGTTAGAATTGGGACTGCTCACAACGAAGGTAGCTCCAACCCCCCCCCCTCCAAAAAAAAAAAAGATTAGGCTTGATTAGACCATGAGGTAATAATTTTCCTTTCATGTATGATGCACTTGGCACCTGAATTTTCAGTTTTCATTGCTTGATGCATCGTCATTGTATGCTCACACTGATCTATACTTTGTGGTAAAATAAAGCTCTCCTTTTGGATTATTTATGAATTTCGAGAGCTCTGAGAAGGACCTGGCTTTTGGATTATTTATGAAAAAAGAGCTCTGTTTCAGAATACGAACAAGGAGGTGAGGCATTAATGGCGCCTGCAAGGAGTTCTGAGAAGGACCTAAAACTGGAACAAGGTCTTGAAAGAATTGGTTTGGCTATAACCATCGTCTTTGCATGTTTAACTTCCATTTAAAATGAAATAAACAGTGTCAATCTTCCAGGTCTTTTGGTTCATGACCTGCCACTAAGATTTGGTTTGTGGCTTCACTTCTAAACTTGGGATATGAAGAAACAGTATATCAAATCTGCTTTCAACTTGTGAAAATGAAGAAACAGCCATAAAACCTCAGATCTGGTTTGTGGTAAGATGTTTACTGGTTTGTGGCTTCACTTCTCAAAAACATGTGATAAGATGTGAAATGAAGTGAAATCTGTCAAACAACCATAAAACCTGTCAAATCTGGTTTGTGGCTTCACTTCTCAAAAACTTGTGAAATGAAAAAAGAACAGCCACTGTCTAATTCAAAATACGAGATCATGCAAAACAAGAAACCCAGATGTTGTACAAAAGATTTGGTGTATGAGAGTCTTGATGGCTGTTGGACAATGTAAGGTTTGGTGTATGGGAATCTTGATGGGCTCGAACCATCATCTCTTGGGAACAAACCCAGGTGCTCTTCCTTTCTGAGCTAAAGACTCACCTTTTTACAAAGAATGGAGCATCACCAACGTTTTATGCTATAGACCAGTTTCCTAAGTTATGCTATAACTTTCTAAAGCTCAACCACTTAAGAATGGAACATCACCAACAGAGTTGCCCAGCCCTAGTGGGCAGAACTGGCTCATAAAATATTATTTTAGTGGGGCTACAATGGTGTGATAAACAGTTGCAGGTAAATTCAGAAAAACAGAGTAGGTTAATAAAGCAACAATATATTGATGTAGAAACTGGTAAGTATAATGGCAGAAGTATATATGCCAAGTTTCAGACCTAACTTACAAGTATCCAACAGGATATTATAAAATGAAGGTTGATGTTTGAATTCCAATTTGTCAAGAGAAATAACTCAAGGTAACAAAGAATCATGAATCCCAATTTAAACCATCTGATTCAATGTAAATCAGGTATTTGAGTGCTTTTGGCACTCAAATAAAACAGAGTCTTGGTTTTGTGTTCAGCAATAACAGTTGAACAACAATCTGAAACTAGAACAACAAAATTAATGCAAAAAAACTAAGATCTAGAGGGCTAGCAGTAGGGCCTCTAGTTGAATTGAAATATTAAAATTTCAAAACAGAATCTAAAGTAGAACCTTAAGCAGTTAACAGAATTGAAAACTGAAGAAGAAAGGAGCAAGATAATATTATTGAATGACTATCAAATAGAATTAAGAAAATAGATGGAACTAAGCATGCACATGAGAGATCTAGACCTGTATAACCAAAGATGAAAAAGAAAAGAGAAGAGAAGACAACTGATTGAGGAATCCCACATTCAATTACTCCTCTCCAATAACCCCAACACACCACCCCTTTCCCTCAACCATCATCATTTTATCAATCACCGCCACACACACACACACACACACTGAAGTAGGAGAACTAGTAAAGAAAGGTATCAAAAAGGAGAAGAGAAAGATTAAAAGAGAATGAATTTTAGTAAGAGAAGGATTTTTGAAATAAGTTAACCTTAACTAGTTAACAGAATCAGTTGAATCATCTTCCAACTTTCTCTTCTCTATTCCCTGCAAAAATGAAATCCATTAAGTTCAAGTGATTAAAGTTACAAAAAAAAAAAAAAAGCAAGAATAATGAGATGACAATCGTATGACATTTTGGGGATTATAGGGTTTGGGGTTGAAAAAAATGGGGAAATGAGAAAACCTCTGATTTATGGAACAAGGAAAGGGTGAAGCAACGGTTATAGAGAGAGAGAGAGAGAGAAACATGAGCTTCAAATGTGAAGAGTACAGTGACCAGTTCTGAATTACCAGGGGTTCCTCTTCAATGAACTAACAAGAGGGGAGGTGGAGCTTCTTTGTAGCAGGACTGGTTGTAGTGTTCTTTGGCTCTGGAGAAAAAAGTCTTGTACCAGATCCGTGAGAGAAGTGTTTGCGAGAGAGGCCGAACTGTAATGCTTTAAGCAACCTTGTGCTTATACCCTAAACCCTAACAATCTTAAAGCATTACACCATGGGTATCTAGTTTGGAATACCCAGACTGTTGCCTCCAGCTAGGATATATACGGAAACTAGGGTTTAGATCAGATGGGCTAATTACTAGATTGCCCCTCATAGCCTGGGCATTAACACAAGTAGGATTATATTAGAACATATGAAGGGATATTACATAAATACCCTTACAATCTCCTCCTATGTTCTACAGTAATTGAATCAATATAAATTGAATATCAATAATCCAATAAATCAAATAAGAAATAAGTAAACTTCAAGAAATAAAATTAGGGTTTTAGATCAAAACTAAACCCAACAATAAATCCAAAGTTCCACATGCAAGTGGCTAAATCAAAAGAAATAATCAAAAGGAAAAGTCCTTGCAATCCATGTGACTTTACTCATCAAGTAAGTCATCCTCATCGAGATCCAGATTCAACCGTTCTCCTCCATCTTCGTCATTCTCTGTAATTTGTCAAATATGAATTTCATAAGATATTATGAATTCAATCATTTGCACAATAGTATCTAGTTCAACAATAAGAACTTAGTACATTTCATATATGGCTGAAGGTAAATAATAAAAAAAAACAATAAGCATCATCATCAAGTTTCTTTACAAGAACTCGATCCTATATAGTCTCTATCATAAGGACCATACCATGTTTCCATTTGGAATACTGTGTTCGTCATATCAGTCATAGATTTATGTTGTATCATCAAATTTAGAATGGTACACCATACTATGAAAGACATGTCATCAAATTTGGAATGACATAAAGACTAGCACAACATCATTGAAACATATCAAATATTTTCCATATTCCTTTGTGGAATAACAAAGTAAGGAGACTTAACATAAAAATTTGCTACACCATCAAGTTTGGAATGGTTTCACAAACCCCCATACTTAGTAACCTAACTAAGTTATCTGAAACATGCAAACTGTCCCGAATGCTTACCAAGGCTAGATGAGATTCGAATAATTCAAAATAATACTGGGTTAGGTTAAGACCTGACTAAATGGTCTTTAACCCCATCTCCCCCGTAGTTTTGAATGTTCAATCTTTGTTCAAAATCTTTGTAAGGGCATCTGTCGTATTATCCTTCGATCTCACATCAATCAAAGTGATAATCCCTTGTTCTGTTCTATAATTCAGCATGGCCTATTTCAGCCTGATGTGTCTCCTCTTACCATTAAAGAGTGAGTTATTCACAATCGTCTTTGTTGCTTGATTATCACAGAATATAAATATAGAGTTTAACTTAAAACTCCTCAATGGAATATCCATGATCAGATCCTTTATCCACTCTGTTTCATCTCCCACAGAAGCTAGGGCATAAAGTTTTGATTCCATAGATGACAGAGCAATACTAGTCTGTCTCTTGGATTTCCATGCTACAGCTGCTCCTCCTAGTGTAAATACATAACCACTGGTGGATTTGCTGTCTCCCAAATCTGAGCACCAAGATGCATCAGAATATCCTTCCAAAATTGGAGGATGTCCAGTATAACATAAAGCATAACCTTGAGTACCCTTAAGGTATCTCATCAGTCTCGATAGGGCATCTTAATGCTCTTTTCCAGGATTACTAGTGAAACGACTCAGCATGCCTACCGTAAAGGCTATGTCTGGCCTAGTGCAACTCATTGCATACATGAGACTACCAATCAGTTTAGAATAATCTAACTGATTCACGGTGTCACCTGTGTTAGGTTTCAACCGTTTGTTATAGTCAGTCTCAATCGATTTACAATCACTGTATCCCCAACTAGAAAGTAGCTTCTCAATGTAATGAGTCTGACTAAGGGTGATCCCTTGCTCACTGAAGCTTACTCTCATCCCAAGAATGATGTCTACCACACCAAGATCTTTCATGTCGAATTCTTTGGACAAGGTTTCTTTAATGTCACTTACTAGAGAGAGATCAGAACCTAGAATCAACATGTCGTCTACATACAAGTAAATAATCGCGACCTTGTTTGACTCAGACAAAAATTAAAGGCACTTATCTGAGTTGCTGGTTTGAAAACCAACGCTCTTTACTGTCTTGTCAAACTTCTCATGCCACAATTTAGGTGTTTGTTTAAGACCATAGAGATGTTTGTTTAAGACCATAGAGGGGCAATCCGTATGTAATGCTTTAAGCAACCTTGTGCTTAAACCCTAAACCCTAACAATCTTAAAGCATTATACCCTGGGTATCTAGTTTGGAATACCCAGACTACTACCTCCAGCTAGTATATATACGAAAACTAGGGTTTAGATCAGATGGGCTAATTACTAGATTACCCCTCACAGCCTAGGCATTAACACAAGTAGGATTATATTAGAACATATGAAGGGATATTACATAAATACCCTTACACGAACTTCTTGGAGGCGATGGGAACAACCGAACCAGATTGCTCCGTAGCAGAGTGAGGTTTTGCCTTGCAAAATTGAAGTTTCGTTCCTCGCAGATGGAACAACAGCAGATCGTGAGGGAACTCCGGTAGTGAGATATTGAGAGAACGTGAGATAACTAGGTTCACAGCTACCAAGGTTCGGCTCCGATTTCCGTCTCCGAAAGTGAAGTAATTCCTTCGTGTGAAACCCAGAAATGTGGAGATAGGAGGGAGGAGAGAGAAGTGCGGGAAAGAGGAGAGATACAATGGGAATTAGGGTTTTATGGTATGATTTTTAAAATTTAAAAATGGTTGTTGGATCAAAAATAGCCATGTGTCGATCTCCCAGAAAGCACTTCAGGAGCAATGGAGAATCAAGTGTTGGGGGCGATAAAAATCCTCCAGACCCATTGAATGACAGTAAAATCAAGGCTGGAGTGGTCATTTCACATGTGGGCTGGACAGAATCCTTTTCCAAATCGTATCCCATGATGTAAAATCCAATTGGACCAAGAACCCATCAAAGCTACAAGTCCCACCGAGAACCCATCAAAGCTTCAAATCCCACTGTAGACGTTCTCTCCAAATACTAATTGCGGAGTCAAGCATGGAAATTGTGCTTTGCTTTCATTTATGTATCCCACAATGAAGTCGTTATTTCTTCTTCTTCTCCCTCTCTCTCTCTCTCTCTCTCTCTCTCTCTCTCTCTCTCTCTCTCTCTCTCTTTTCTCTTTCATCTCTCTTTCCATTAATAATATAGCAACAAGATTTTCATGATAATTGATCCTTCTTTATATCGGTCAATACTCATCTACTTCTCATTGTCCTTATTTAAAGAAGAGACCTCCTGTACGGGAGGCCCTAGAGTCTGTTCGCTTTGCTGCAATGGCCAATTTAGAATCGTATAAGTATGCTCTTCTTGTTTCCTCCTCCCTTTCTTTCTTTCTTTCTTTCGTTTTTTAATTTTTTATTATTTTTTTTTCAAGCAAAACAACTAATCCATGTTTGAAGTATGTTATCAGCCCCCAAATATATTATTATTGATTTATTGCCATCAATATAAGGCAACAATATATATACTAGTAAACTCACACATGCAAATGCATGTATGGCCATATGTTGGAGAGAGAGAGAGGCTCATATTATTAGCATTTTATCCTTCAATCTACGTGATATTATTTTTCAACCCTTAAAAACTTCACGCAAATGAAGTTCTTGCAAATTCCTATGGACAAGAGGAAATTCATAAATTAGATGTGAGCTGTAATATAATGGGGCAAGTTATATAAATAAATATTTTAATTAAAATTTAAATATGAATATTGGAATAACTTGAAAGAAATTAAACCATGTGAGGAATTGATTTGGGTTTGGCTGGGTTCACTTGGTCCAAGGAGTGGCCTACATAAGACCTTGGGCTGCGTTAAGTGAATACTATTCACCTCACATTTTGGAAAAAAAGGGAGAGGAAGGAAAAGAAAGGAGGGAAGTAAAAGGGAAAGAAAAGAGGAAGGAGAGGAGGGGCTCCATCGATCAAGATTTGGGGAGGCCGGCCTTGGTATGTCCATAATGGTAGCATTGGAAAGAGGCGAAGCTCTCTCTTCGATGCAAAGTAGCAGATCCATTAGCCAACTTAATGTATTAGGTCAAGGAAGGCGAAATCTTCTTTATCATTGTTAATATTCAGTTTTTCGCTTTTGCACTCCCTTTTTGTCTCACTGGTTAGAAAGTGAGCCAACTAGAGCTGAATGATTGCCAAACCCATAGCCTTAACGGGTTTATCCTTTTCCCAGACTCGATTATGGTTATGTCTTTGCCCATGAATTGCTTAGGATTGAACTCATTGGGCTCTGACCAGATAGTTTCATCATGGGTTATCACCCACACGTTCACCAAGGCAGTTGCTCCTTAGTTAAAATATAGGGAAAATTACACTGCCACCCCCTGAGGTTTGTATTAAATATAGAGCGACCCTCGATGTTTCTAAATTATACAGCTGCACCCCTTGAGTTTAGGTTAATTGTTACAGTTAGTCCCACTCCATTATTTAACTGTTACAGTGTTGGTTAAGTTTGCCTTCAAATGACTAATATACCCCTTATAGGGTGTGAGCTTATCATTTTGCCCATAGGGCATTCCTTACAGATTTGCAGCAATGCTCTCAAACCAGAGAAGAGGGAGGTGGGGTTCGCAGGGGACCAATCAACAAATGTGTCTAAAATCTCATCTGACTGCGATCCTTCCAACCATAGAAGAGGGGGTGGGGTTCACTGGAGATTGCGAGGACGACTGGCAATTGGAGGAGCTTCCATTCTCCGATGAAGCTAGACATGGGTCTTCCATCTATATTTGAGAAGCTGGAGAGGAAAAATGAGAATCGATGGAAGCAAGTGGAATCTAAAACCAGAAACAATGAGAGAGAAAATAGGATTGGAGAGAGATTTGATTGGGTTAGGTTTTTTGGCAAGAATGAAGAAAAATGAAAAGAGGGTTTCAGTCAGTGGTGCTCAGTCTTGCAGGAAGGGTTTCACTTCTGATTTTCTTAATCGATTGGGTAAGATTTTTTTGGCAGGAATGAAGAAAAATGAAAAGAGGGTTTCAGTTGGTGGTGCTCGGTCTTGCAGGAAGGGGTTTCACTTCAGATTTTCTTTCGTTTTTGGTTTGGATCAATTTCTGTCACAATTTGATGGAGACAATCGTTTGCTGTTGCTTGAAGGTTTTTGGTTTATGATCATACGAAGCTCTGTTCTCTCCTCCTCAGGACTCTGCACTGATCTCCTTCTTAATGGATGGCCGGCCAAGCCATCCTTGAAAGCTTAGATATTCTCTGGTTCATCTCTAATATCTTCACCTCATCACCATCACCACTTTCCTTCTCATCCTATGGAGATGGAAATACCGATGAACCACAACTCAAAGACCCTCCAACAACAAAATGACCCAAACCCAGAAGTCCAACCTTCTGAAATAGCCAATTCTGTCTCCAAATTCTGAGATTCTGGTTGAGACAAGCTCAAAATCCAAGGACTTCAATCCCAAAACCGAAATGTGGATCATGAAATCCCTTGTAGTGGAAGGGTTTGAAAGCTATTCGGAGTCATCACCATGGAGGGGAAGAAAATCTAGAAAAGAGAAAAAATGTTGTGATCCCAAAATGAATAGAAGGAAGAATCACAGATTGCAGGAAGTCATTGAACTGGGTTTCAGTCACAGAGAGATCTTAGTCCTTCCTGAAGCATCGCAAGTGCAATCCAAGTAGAAGCGAAAATAAGATAACAATATCGATGGAGAAGTCATTCAATAAAGGAACGAAGCAGGGATCGATTATTACCTAAGTCTCACAGATGCAAGACCTCTAATCGATGATAGCCCTTTCTCGATCGTTCCACGCACCATGCAAGCTTTGTGTTCCCCACACGGTCAAGCTGTATATCTCCTCCACACCACCAAGGAACACACCACCTTGTGTTTCTTCTAGGATTAAACACCAAAGAAGAGAGAGGGAGAAAACGGATTTTGGAGAGGGAGAGAGAGCTCCAACGCTTTGGGTTCTTGTGTATCTTCTATGTGTGATTTTGCAATCCACAAATAATATATATTTGTATCTCACACAATCCCAAAAGCTATCTCACATGGGTGTGATATATTGAGTTTCCAAATATGACTCATATTATCTACCCATCCTATCTTTCTCAATGAGGAAAGATCTACATTGCTAGAGGAATCCAATATTGAGTGGAATATTCTATATTCCCCCATTGGGTTTTCTTTTCTAACAATCTCCTCCATCCTACTGTAAGATCCAATCTTATAAGAGGATCATGAAAAGGAAGCAATGATCAACTGTTACAGCGTAGATGAATGGAACCAAAAGGAAAGGGGTAGGATCGCAATGGGATTCCACTCAGCTTCTAAGATGTCCAACATCGAAGATGCTAAGCAGATGTAATAACCTAAGCCCAAGGTAAGTAGTTAAAACACGCATCAGTCCCCCCACAAAACAATGTTGCATGGTTCAATATAAGGCATGTGTACGAGACTGTCAAACCTCAATGAACCGATACACCGATCGAGAGATTCAATTACCTTGATTGGACCGAGAAAAATCAATTCAAATAAAATGTTCAAGGAAATAGATAATGTTTTATATATATATATCTAAAAACATTTCAAAAACATTTTGAAAAAGCTACCGGATCCAGATTTGTGTCCAATCCTGTATAGAATACTCTCCTCAACATACTCCCAACGTATGGGTTGTGGGTTCCATGTTGGGCATCTCTTTCGAATACAGTCAGACACTGAGAATCCAGTGCACCAAAATATAGTCAGAGAGAGACATCAACCGTTGGTACACCAAAACTCTCAATATATGAATGTATCGATAAGGACCCCTCAGGTTAAGGGACCAATCCTGAACTACTTAAGAGAATCTCATTTTCTTTATAAACTGACAGTACACCACATGTGAAATTCTCAAGTGATCCAGTCCAATGTACACACCAAATGTACACTCACATTTGCGTCTTAGGAAAATATCCTCCCTAAGCACACACAATGTGACCACCATGATGGATGGGATGTCCAGCCCCATCCCTAGTGGTGAACAGTTTTAGGTATGAATACCTAAGGACAAGAAATGAGCTCAATAACTGATCATGCTAATCAAAATCAAAATTTATTAATTCAAATAGAAGGAGTTTTGTACATCAATGCCAGTTACCCATGGACTTCACCCCCATATTCCCAACATGTTTCTAAAAAACACTAAGAGGCAATGCTTTAGTCAGGGGGTCAGATAAGTTATCTGCAGTGTCAACCTTAGCTATGGCTATGTCACTACGCTGAATAATCTCTTTCGCTCCACATGCTTATTCCTCTGATGAGCTCTTGGTTCCTTCGCTTGTGCTATAGCTCCCCTGTTGTCACATAACAATTGTATGGATCGCTCCACTAGCTCAAGCACCACCCCTAGGTCTGTCAAGAATTTCTTGAGCCAGACACCTTCCTTGGCTGCTTCACTAGCTGCCAAGTACTCAGCTTCTGTTGTGGAATCAGCTGTTGACTTCTGTTTGGCACTTCTCCAAATCAATGCACCCCCACCAACCATAAAAACCATCCTAGAGGTAGACTTTCTGTTATCCTTGTCAGTCTGAAAATCCGAATCTATATATCCAATTACTGACAACTGATCACAACCGTATGCAAGGTAGTAATCTTTGATCCTCCTTAGATACTTGAGGATCCCCTTGATAGCTGTCCAATGTTCTTATCCTGGATTGGATTGATATCGACTCACAATCCATACAACATGACAAATATCTGGCCTGGTACACAACATGGCATACATTTGAATTCCTACTGTCGAAGCATAAGGAACTCTCTTCATAGTGTCAATTTCCTCAGGAGTTTGAGGACATTGTGACTTGGATAAACCGATTCCATATCTGAGAGGCACATTACCTCTCTTCGAATCCTGCATGTTGAACATCTCAAGTACTTTGTCAATGTAGGTGGATTGTGACAATTCCAACATCCTCTTCTTGCGATCTCTCACAAGCTTAATTCCTAGGATGTAGCTGGTTTCACCCAACTCTTTCATTAAAAATGTTTTGGATAACCACATCTTTACAGATGAAAGTAACTCCACATCATTCCTAATGAGTAGTATATCACGCACATATAGGATAAGAAAATAGACGGCACCCCCATAGATTTTCTTATACACACATGGTTTATCAATGTTTTGTTTAAACTCAAATTCCTTGATAGTTTGATCAAAACGGATGTTCCATGATCTGGAAGCTTGTTTTAGTCCATAAATGGACCTCAACAACCTGCATACCTTGTTTTCCTCCCCTGGGGTAATGATGAGCACATTTATGTGTGAAATCTTAGGACATAAAGCATACATTTTACCACACTGGATAGAGTTACTTGGTGCTTTCTTGTGCTTTTTAGGTTTTTGGGCTATTTATTGCTATTCTGGACTATCGGGGGCTACATCTCCAAATGTACACATAAAGCTGTCCAATGTTTTTCCACGGTTGTGTTCAGAGCTAAATTTTGAGCAAGATGATGTGACGGAATTCAATTTCGCATCCTTTTAGGCCTCCATGCAAGCAATTATCATTTTCGGGCCGTAAAAGAATAATGGGCCAGAAATGAACCGAAATGCAAGCCCGGACCAATCTGAATTTTTAGAGAGTTATATTTGGCATCAAGGAAGACAATTATGATCAAGGGTTGAGATCCTCTTAAGCATTTACCCTCTTTTTGCATTCTTCACTATTGGAGGAGAAAGAAAAGCCACATGGGACCTACACCTAATCACATGTGACCAAGGGTAGGATGGGAATAATTCTCACTGAAGCAACCAAGGACAAAGGAGGAATTTCATATTCAAATTAGAAGTTTGACTAGAAAGTGGGCTGCAAGCAAGGATCAGCCAAGATGGGTTTTGCGTAAGAAAGAAAGGAGAAATAGTAGGAGAGATAGAAGGAAAAAGAAATTTAAAAAAAAAAAAGAAGAGATAATCCATCCCACTCACAATTCTCTTTCCCTCTTTCCTAAACTTCCTAAACTCTCTCCCACTCACGGCCTCTCTCTCTCACCTTTCCACCACTCATGTTTCTTTCTCCCTCCTTCATAATTTCACTTACATTCCATCTCTTTCTTTCCATCTCTCATCCTATTCTCTCTTTCTTTCTTTCACACCCATCTCTCTCACGGACTCTCTCTCACCAATCCATCTCTCACCATTCCACCTCTCTCCTATTTTTTCTCTCTCACAATTCCATCTCAATCACCACTCACATTCCATCTCTTTAACTCTCTCCTAGTCACAGTTCTCTCTCCCTCTTTCCTAATTTCTTCTTCTCTCTCTCCCCTATTTTATCTCCCTTTCCACACTCTCTCCCATCCACTTTCCCTTTCATTTTTTTTTATTATTATTATTTTATTTCAAACCTTTCCACAGCTCTCCATCTCTCCTCCTATTTACAATTTCATCACAAGTCCATCTCACTCATGGTTCTCTCTCTCCTCTTCTCCACCTTCCACGGTTTTAGAAGGAGGGACTCCTCCCAAAACGTGGAAGCCCCCCCCTCTTCTCCTCCTTCTCCTATATATACCCCTAGGGTTGGGGCTTGTAACATGTGCAATTTATTAATGAAATTTCTTCTTCTCTTTTTCTAATTTTTGGCTTTCTAAGTTCTAGTTTGGTTTCATGCTTTCATTGATTCATGCTTTAATTTTATGTCTTCAATATGGTTGTAATAATTCTAGTTTAGTTTCAAGCTTTCTAGTCTAGGCTTCTAAATTCTAGTGAGAAGATTTAGAAGACTTGGAAGAGGAAGCCATGGTAGGATTATTCAAGTGTTCCAGCTTCTTCAACTACGTTCATGCAAGGATTAATTAGTTCATACAATTCAACTTGGGTAGAAGGGAGTATCAATTTCTTATTTTTATTTTTGTGTTCTTCCTCTTCTTAACATCTTAATTCTTCTAGTTTCTAATTTCTTCTTCTTAATCTCTATCTCTTTCTTCTTCTATTAGTTTTATTTTATTAGTATTCTCATCTCCATTAATCCCTCCACTCTATTAGGAATTTTAATTCTCCATTATTTTTAGTTTATTCTCATTCTCTATCTCTCTAGTTCAATCATGCTTTTAGGATTCTTATTTTTTTTATTCACTATTATCATCATGTTAGGATCTTAATTTAATTAATTTTGTTTTAATTTCAGATTTGGTAACACCATTTCAAGTGTGAGAAGCAAGCAATTTCAGTCAAATTCAAGCACCTTTGGGTTTACCTCTCTAATCTCTAATCTTTATTTTTTCTTTGTGTTTTTTTTTATGTGGTTGTGGTTTGTGGCTGCGATTTATTCCTTCCAATCCGCGTTAGTTTGATAGGTTAGATGCTTATGTGTTAGGATGCCAATCAATTCATGCCAATTCAGTTCCCTAGATGCGTAATTTCGGTAGATGCTTGTGAGTTAGGATGCATTAATTTTTGTTATTTTAATTAGTTTAATTTAATACTTTAATTTGGTTCACCTTGCATTATTTTTAAGTGAGTAAAATAGAGTGGCATACATCTCCTTGAGTTCGACCCGTAGCTACGACTGATCTGTACGCTTGCAGTTATTATTTCTTACAAACAAGTTTTTGGCACCATTGTCGGGGAGATTATTGTCCACTTTATTTTTCTGATTTTTAAGTAATTCAAAGTGATTTAGTTTCTTCTCCTCTTCTTTTTCTAAAAGAAAATAAAAAAAAATGGGTTTTTGAAAACCTCATCTTGTTTCTTTTTTGTTTCAAAGACTATGCGCCCAATCTAAAGTCCTTCATATGCCCAACCCCTACCTCTTCTGGTGTCCCTCATAGGATTAAGTTACCTATGACGCTGTAGCTTGACTTGGTTGGGTGGATTGGCATGTGACTTATCTTTGGAGGTGACCAACTTTGACAATAGGAAAGTGACATAGTGAGTGTTATTGGAAATAGAAACGTATAGTAGTCTTCCACTCTACATCAGAATCCACTTGGAGTCTCCTGTAGGTGGCTCGTGAAGACTATACGGGTTCCCTTGCTGTCAACCTATATGGCAACCTTATAGCTTTGGAACCACTATTTCGATTCTTGAGGGACAGATGCACTATCTACCTTGGATTCCCTCTTGTTTTTTGTGATTTTTGCTAGTTTTTCATTTTTCTTTATTTTTTCTAAAGGAGACTTCATATTTGTTTAGGTGGCTATAGTGTGGACTTGTGATTCAAGCAACCGACTTATTAGAAGACCACCTTCTCCACCACCTTTGACCCCACCTACTACCATGGGAGACCAACAACCTAAGACTCTTAAGGATAGGTTTTACCCAACTAGGGCTGCACAACCCTCTTGCATCAATCTGTCTGTTGCTACAAGGAACAACTATGAACTCAAGACCCACTTCATAGTATGCTACCCCACTTCCATGGGATGGCTAATGAGGATGCCTATCTTTTTCTTAGAGAATTTGAGGAGGTCTATGTTCTTATTAAGGCTCAAAATTTAACTGATGATGCAGTTAGGCTGAGGTTTATAAACTTTGCCCTGAAGGACCAGGCCAAGAAGTGGCTCCATGGACTGCCAACCAATTCCATTAATACATGGGATGAGTTCACCATTGTCTTCTTGAGAAATTTTTTCCCTCTTCACAACTAATAAGCTCAAGAGTGATATCCTCCAGTTCAGGCAGAAATCACATGAGTCTTCTAAATTCATGGAGAGATTCAAGGACCTCCTTTTAGAATGCCCTCACCATGGTATTGATTTGTGGCAGCTTTGGCAAATTATTTATGAGGGCATAGACTTTCAGACCAAGCAGCTTTTAGAATCTATGTGTCCTGCAAGCTTTACCTCTTTTTCTGATAAGAATGAGGCCTGGACATTCTTGATCAACTTGGCTGAAAAGACTCGGGAGTGGGAATCTTCCCAAGAGGCTGAAAGGACCACTAAGGGGTATCTCATTGAGGGTGTTCCAGCCAAAGAGGCCAAACTTGACAACCTCATCAAAAGGTTGGAGTCTCTAATGCCTAAAGAGCCTATGTCAGTTAACCAGGTCAACCATGTGTCAATATACAGTCGATGTCATACACCTGGACATCTTTTGAAGGAATGCCCCAACACCTTTGTGGGTAATTCCAACACTGAGAATGTGAATGCTCTTTATCAAAACAATCCATATAGCGACACTTATAACCCCGGATGGAGAAATCACCCAAATTTCTCCTGGAATCAAGGAAACCAAGCAGGCCCATCCAACTTTCACAATCAAGGCCAGCTTGGTCTCCAAAGGCCCAACTATGCATCATAAAATACAGGTATGTCCCCTCACCCCCTCCCCCCCTCCCCCCTCGTCCTCATCTAGGACCTCTATTGAATGCTTCTAGGCCTCCTCTCCTTACACCTTATCAGCAACCCCCAGGGTTTATCAATACAAGAGAAGCAATAAGAATGAGTGAGATGGAAAATAAGATAGCCCCTCTCATGACAAGCCACAATAATATGGAGAAACAACTCACATAGCTTGTCACAATCCTACATGAGAGGGAAACAGGAAAGTTACCTAGCCAACCTGAGCCAAATCCTAGGCATCAGGTTCGTATTCAGCAAGGTACCCAAGCTCCTCCACTTAATGTTGCACAAGGCCAATAGCATCAAGGGCCCTCCAGCCAGGTAAATGTTGTATATGCTTTAAGGAGTGGCCATGAGTATCAACAGGTTAGTACACCTCCATCTTTACCATCTCATACTCCTGTTGACTCTCCCCCTTCTGAAGAGGCCATTATAGCGCCTTCTATTCCTGGTTCGTCTGATGAACCCGAAGATATTCCAGATGATTTGGTTGAGAAAATCAAAGATGATTCTATTGAGGAAGTGAAAAGGACCACCCCTGAGAGAGTTTATACCCCACCTACCCCTTTCCCAAATAGGTTAGTTAGCAAAAAGTCTCCTTCTGTAGAGAAAGTTTTAGATGTATTTAAGCAGGTTCAGGTGAATATTCCTCTATTGGATGCCATAGCCCAGGTCCCTGCTTATGCTAAAGTCCTCAAAGACTTATGCACCCAAAGGCGGACCACCAATGTACCTAAAAAGGCATTCTTGGCTGCAAATATCAGTTCTCTCATCGCATAGCCAGTAGCAGTCAAGCATAAGGATCCTGAAAGCCCCACCATCTATTACACCACAAGCAACACCACAATTGATCATGCCTTATAGGACCTTGGTGCAAGTGTGAACCTGTTATCCTTTCATTTGTACCAACAAGAATTACTCTTCAACTTGCAGATAGGTCAGTTAAAGTTCCTAAGGGGATGGTTGAGGATGTCTTGTTAAAGGTTGGGAAATTTATCTTTCATGTGGATTTTATTGTCTCAGATACCCAACCAACTACCAATTTCAAGGACCAAATCCCAAGTATCTTGGGTAGATCTTTCCTTGTTACCAGTAATGCTTTGATCAATTGAAGGAACGGTCTCATGAAGCTATCTTTTGGCAATACTTCTGTGGATTTTAATGTGTTTAGGTTGAGCAAGCAGCCTGATATGGATGAAGAGGTACATATGCTTCAGGGATTTCCCGATGATGTTGATACTTTCTTTGAGATTGATTTTGATTCAGGATTTCATGAATGTATGCAGGAATTGAAAAGTGTTAATGATACCCCCTTATCTGAGGTCTGGAGCATCCAACCACCTTTGGAGCCCCTTGGACCCCTGCCACCTCCATTCCTAAACCCTCTATTATTGAGCCCCCCACATTAAAGTTGAAAGCATTGCTCTCCAACCTCAAGTATGCTTTCCTAGGGCAAGATGACACTCTCCCTGTAATTATTACTTCTGATTTAACTTCTGTATAGGAAAGAAGAGTTGATTAAGTTTCTGAAAGAACATAAGGAAGCCATAGGTTGGACAATATCAGACCTCAAAGGTATTATCCCCTCCATTGTTCAACATCATATTCATCTAATGGAGAGTTCCAAACCTTCTAAGGAACCCCAAAGGAAGGCTAATCCTGTCATGAAAGAGATAATCAAGAAAGAGATCCTAAAGTGCTTGGATCATGGCATAATTTATCCTATTTCTGATAGCCAATGGTTGAGTCCTGTGCAAGTTGTGCCAAAGAAAGGAAGAGTCGCTGTAGTTGAGAATGCAAATAATGAATTGATTCCACCTCGAATTCAAATGGGATGGAGAGTGTGCATCAACTACAGAAAATTGAATGTGGCAACTTAGAAGGACCACTTTCCCTTGCCTTTTATTGATCAGATGTTAGAGAGACTGGCTGGCCATGAATATTATTATTTTCTTGATTGGATATGCAGGCTATAATCAGATCCATATTGCTTTGAAGGACCAACATAAGACCACATTCACATGCCCTTATGGAACCTTTGCTTACCGACGTATGCATTTTGGGCTTTGCAATGCCCCTACTACATTCCAAAGGTGCATGATGAGTATCTTTTCGAATATGGTAGAGCACTTCCTAGAGGTATTTATGGATGAATTTTTTATTCACGGTTCTACCTTTTCTAATTGCTTGCATCACCTTTCCTTGGTTCTCAAAAGATGCATAGAAAACAACTTGGTCTTAAATTGGGAGAAGTGTCATTTCATGGTGAAGCAAGGCATAGTTCTTGGTCACATTATGTCCAAAGAGGAGATTAAGGTTGATAGATCTAAGGTAGACATTATTGTTAATTTACCACCACCCAAGAGTGTGAAGGACATTAGATCTTTTTTGGGCCATGCAGGTTTTTATAGAAGGTTCATCAAGGACTTTAGCTAGATAGCTAGACCTCTCACTTCCCTTTTGGCAAAGGACTGCCCATTTGAGTTCTCCCCTAAGTGTCATAAGAGTTTTGAGCAATTAAAAAGAGCATTGACCTCTGCCCCCATTATTTAAGATTCAAATTGGACATTATCATCTGAGCTTATGTGTGATGCCTCTGATTTTGCTATAGGGGGCTGTTCTTGGGCAAAGAATCAATAAATTGCCCCATGTGATTTATTATAAAAGTAGGACTCTTGATGATGCACAACTCAATTATACCCCCACTGAGAAAGAAGTTTTAGCTGTTGTATTTGCTTTAGAGAAGTTCAGACCCTACTTGATTGGTTCACATGTGATTGTTTATACTGACCATGCAGCTATCAAATATCTTGTGCAAAATAAAGATGCTAAGGCTTGCCTCATTAGGTGGGTCCTTTTGTTGCAGGAATTTGATCTTGAAATTAGGGATAAGAAAGGGTGTGAAAATTTGGTTGCAGATCATCTATCCCGGCTGCCTAATTCTTTGATTGTTGATTCTCCAGTTAATGAGAACTTTCCTGATGAGTTTCTGATGGCAGTGTCTAGTGAAACTTAGTTTGCTGACATTATTAATTATCTGGTTACGAGTGTGACACCTGCACATTGGTCCACCCAAGATAAGAATTATTTCTTTTCACAGGTAAAATATTTCTTTTGGGATGATCCTTATCTTTTTAAGACCTGTCTGGATCAAGTAATCCGAAGATGTGTTCCTGATCAGGAGCAACAATTTATCTTATCTTTTTACCATGATCAGACTTATGGAGACCACTTTGGGCCCAATAAGACAGCGGTCAAGGTTTTACAGTGTGGATTTTATTGGCCTAGTCTTTTTAAAGACGCTTTTATTTATTGCAAGGCGTATTCTTCATGCCAATCTTTAGAGCGTCTCACCAGGAGGAACATAATGCCCCTCAACCCAATTCTGGTGGTTGAAGTGTTTAATGTATGGAGCATAAATTTCATGGGGCCTTTCCCTAACTCTTTTGGGAACCTGTACATATTACTTGCTGTGGACTATGTATTCAAATGGATTAAGGTAGTTGCTTGTAAGACCAATGACCATAAGGTGGTTGTGAAATTCCTAAAGGAGAACATCTTCTCCTTTTTTGGTACTCCCCGTGCTATTATTAGTGATCGGGGAAAGCACTTTTGCAACCGGCCCTTTGAAGCCCTCATAAGGAAATATGGTGTCAGTCACAAGTTGGTCACACCCTACCATCCCCAGACTAGTGGCCAGGTTGAGGTTTCAAATTGGCAGATAAAGCATATTCTTGAGAAAACCATCAACCCAAACCGCAAGGATTGGTCTAATAGGTTGGTAGATGCGTTGTGGGCTAGGACCGCCTTTAAGACCGACCTTGGTCAATCTCCATACCGTCTGGTGTATGGAAAGGCATATCACTTACCTGAGCACAAGGCCTTTTGGGCTATTAAGAAGCTTAACTTTGACCTACCTATTGCAGGTGTCCATAGGAAACTCCAACTATCTGAGTTGGAAGAGCTTAGGAATGAGGCATATGAGAAATGAGAATGTCCGGATTTATAAGGCAAAAACCAAGGCTTTCCATGATAGGCATATTTTGAGAAAATCTTTTGAGGTAGGTCAAAAATTTTGTTGTACAATTCTCGTTTGCACATCTTTCTAGGTAAGTTGCACTCAAGATGGGATGGCCCCTATATTGTTCAGACTATTTATCCTCATGGGGCTGTTGAAGTCCTCAATCCAAGTACAAGTGCTACATTTAAGGTAAATGGCCCACGTTTGAAGCTATACATTGAGATGCCTACTCCAGTTGAGGAAGAGTTCATGGATCTCCATGAGCCTCTTTACCTTGAAGACTGATCTCCTGGTATGTATCCCCTCCCTTATCCTTATTCCTTCTTTTCTGCATGCATTGAGGACATCGCATGAATTAAGTGTGGGGGGTGTTGGACTTAATTGGTGAAGTTTGTGAATTTTGATTGGGGTAGTAGTTTGATTTTGTGCATACGTTTCTTTGATTACGAAGTGAGAGAGAGAGGGAATTAGGTGCCCTAGTATGCGAAATAATAAAAAAATCCCTTTTCAAGGATGGTAGTTGGTTTGTATCTGGTGAGAGGGATTGAGTTGAAAAATATGAGCACTATTTCATTTGATGGCTAGATTTCTCTATGTATTTTATGGAACCTTTGATCTTTTGGCTAGTAGTTGAGACCATTTTATTTGTGGCTAGGCAAGGCATGAAAGTGAAAGTGAAAGAAAAAAGAGAAGAAATAGAAACAAAAGTGGAATTCCTTGGGACTAGACAGGGCACTGTTGCCTCAGGAAGTAGGGTGACTTGTTCGAAATTCCGTGGAAGGAAACTCAAAAAAAACTCTTGCATCAATGTCTCAATGCTTTTCTGGATATATGCAAAAAGCAAAGCTACCAAGTATTTGGGTGTCTGGTGTATGTTCCACCATGTCATTCAGAGAACAGTAATGGAGTAGAAATAGAGTTTGTTGTTGAGAAAGAAAAAAAATAGTTTTTGCCTTAATACCTGAAAAGATAGTATGGTAAAAAATACTCAAAGCCTAAGTCTTTGGTTCCATCGATACTATGAGTGGTTTACCTGAAGGTGAGTAGTGTTCAGAAAATATGAGGAGATCCCTTAATCTTGATGCATGCTTATTACTTAAATTGATGTGGGGTGATAAAATTCAAGTGTGGGGGAACCTTTGGCTCATTGATCTTTAGTTGAGCACTTTTAGAGCTTGTGTGCACTATCCTACTTATGCCATGATTAAAATTTGTAGCATTCTTTTCTTGCTGAATTTTGGGTGTACACTCACTGCAAACACCTATGAGACACAACTCGTCCACTAGGGGTAACCTAGGGGTTTAAAGGCTTGTACACATGCTAAGTGCAACTGTGATTCCTATGAAAGTGAGTTAGGATTTTTGCATTCTAGAATAGTTTTTCTTTTTGTTTACTTGAGGATAAGTAACGGTCAAGGGTGGGGGAATCTGATTAGCACATTTATGTGTCACACCCCAGACCACCCCCTGGGAAGATTGGGTAGGTGACCCGAATTGCATAACGGCAATCCGCCAAATCCCACGGATCTAGAAGCAGTTAATACATTCATGGAACCACATTCATTCACTTTACCAAAGGCAAGATCAAAATGATGCAGATAAACTACATTTGCAATAACAAATAGGAAGCGTAGCGATACGGGAAATGATGATAATATATACATAGATGAGTTTGTTCTGTTACACTTCCCAACAACCCACAAAAGAGACAAAGCTGACAAAAACAAAGCTAAGGTTACCATATACATATATATATAGGGTGAGATAACTCAGCCCCAAAAAGAAAGGAAAAAGAAACAATTAGGCTAGAAGCACGGACGGGGACAACTCCTAACAAAAGCAAAAAGGAGTCCCTAAGATAAAAAACATCAAGTGCACTCTTCACTAGTCTTCATCCATGACCACCGAGAATACATGCATCATCGGCACGACCTCCGTCGGGGTCCATACCAAGATCATCATAACAATCAGGCCTCTCCTCCTGGTAATGAGCCTCCATGCCGCAGAGGCATCGATCTGCAAAATCATCTAAAGAAAGTAATATATAACAGAGTGTGAGCCCCACTGAGCTCGTGAGAAAAACATATCATTATGCATGCACGTGCAACCACAATCCACATGATCCTACATGATATGCAAGTCCAGAGTAATTATTAGCCACCTAACAATACAACTAAGTTAGGTCTGTGCTACTACAATCCCCAATACATGTATCCCTGATGCGGGCTTGATTACACCTTCCCGCGATACACCCATTGAGTTATCGGAGAGGAACAGTCAGCTCCCGCATTCATTCACCAAGGTCAGCCCGATCAGCCCTCTGTGATTAACCTGTGGGACAATCCATTTCCTTTCTCTTTTCTTTTCTTTTCTGGCTTATAGCCCATATTCACCATTCCGGTGTTCTTTTCATTCATTCACCATTTCTGTGTTCTTTTCATTTCTTTTCTCTTTTCACATATACATATGGTCGCCCCCATAGGCATACAACACCTTAACCCCTGTTGGAAAGGGTGCATAGCATGGATGATAAAACTCTAACCCCATGTCTGTATGGCATCGTATGAGTCAGGTGGTGGCAACCGCATCCCATACTACGGCCTACCATAGGCCTCATTTACAAGCCGACTACGACATCTAGTCTAACAATCACAATCATCATATAAGATTCACAGTGTTGATCAATAGACAATCAATGTTTAACAGTTTGAATATTTAAACTGAATTTAATTGTCGGCACAGCATCACAGATTACATGTACATATATGATAATATTTCACTCACCTGGGTTTGGTTCTAAGACCTCGATCGCAAACTCAGTTCCAATAGTAGTCTGGTTGTTGACCTCAAGCGCGGGATCAAATCCTAAATATAAATCAGAAAGTGTCATATTAAGTTTTCAACCTATCTCTGGCAGTCCTAGGGTTAACCTAAGCTCACTGGGTTGACCTGGTTGTTCAGTTGGTTCTCACCTGGAATCTTCTGGGACTTGCACTGGACCTTAGGTCCATGTCCCAGTGCACCATCCAGAGTCTGTGGCATAGGGGTAAAATAGTCATTCTTAGTGTTTATACCTTACACTAGGTCAGATTAGGTTCACAGTGTTGTCCACAGCTTGTCTGTGCTGTAAGACCAAGCACAGGCAGGGTTTCCTTCACCTGCGGGGCCCACTTGGGTTCCAAAGCCAATCCTACTTAAGGACAGATGTGGAAAAGGGCATTTAGGTCATTTCCCATCTTCCCACACTGTCACCTGGTCAATGGGTGAGGTTCCCAAGGCCATATCAGCATTTTTGCAGTAAAACCCTCACTGGGCGATGGCTCTGGGCGTTGGGTGCATCGCCCAGTGCCTTCAAATCGACAAAGGGCTGAGATTCCAAGGTTGGGCTTCATAGGCAGTGCTCAAATCTGATCCCCATGCATGTTAGGGGGTCAGATAGCCCCTGGGGTGATCTTCATTTCGGTCCAGATGGATTCTCCACTGGGCCCACCACCTGGCTGACAGAGGCTACCCAGACAGCCCAGTAAATAGTGTCACAGGGTTTTCTCCAGACATGAACCTCAGTTCTATCCATATATCAGGTTGAAAACAAGTGCAAAATAGTGATTCAAGGCTGCTATCACCTAGGGTTTTGGTCCATGCAGCCATAGCTTGCATACAGGGTTCCAAACAACAGAGCAACAGAGCATCTGGCAGTGCAGCTGTGCATAGCTAGATTTCGGCTTCAAGAACAGTATAACAGTCTTATGGAATTTAATAAAAATCACAGATCTCCCATGCTCTATGCTTGCATGGCAGATCTGGAGCCATTCCCAGCACTTCCCAGCTACTCTAGGCTGCCCAAGAGTAGGAATCCATTCAAAACACAGAGATAGGATGGAGGCAGCAGGTATATATATATGTATTCATACCTGAGCAGGTCTGAGAGAGCTCGGTTTCAGGCCTGGGTGCAAGGCTACAAGCAATCCTCCTCCTTTTTCTTCCTCTCCTTCCTCTTCTTTCTCTCCTTTCTCCCCTCACGGTTTCAGAAATGCTAAGGACTCTAAATGAGCCCAAGGCTCTCCTATTTATAGGCCCACCCACACTGAGGCATGTTTGGTTGGTTAAGTCCATTTTTAAAATGCATTCTTTACTGCATTATCAGCCATTCTGGGCTCTGTGGTGGGGTCCACTCTGAACTTGGGGTATGACGTGGTCCCTCAGACTCCCCTCTATCTATGGAGGGTGCCCATGTCCATGTTGGGTGGTCCCCATAATTAAAATCCATTAAAATATACTGTTTCACTCACTGGGCGATGTCTCTGGGCCTTGTCTGCATCGTCCAAAGATTTCAGTAAGCTGATTCGCAGTGGGGTTTGCACTAGGGTTTGACCCTTGGTCAGGGTATTGTCCCCATATGCCCTTTTGAGGTTTTTACACACTATTTCAGAGGTGGGTCCCACAGTCATGGGGAGGAGAGAGATTATCTGGGGTCCAGTCCATACATTATGCTATGAGCTGTGTAAGTGTAGGGGTCTGCTATCCATCTCCTGACAGGTATATAGAGAAACCTGCACAGGATTTTCTCATTGATCTCAGCCACTGGAGTGATGCTCCACAGTGTTCCTGGTTTCCTGGTTAGGGGTTCCTGCCCTTCAATAAAAAATCCAACCAGTCAGGTGCAGGGTTTGACATTTCTCCCCACCTTACAAAAATTTCATCCTCGAAATTTGCTTACCTTGTAATCCAAAGAGTTGAGGATACTTCTCCTTCATTTCTTCCCATGCTCCCATGAAGCTTCTCCCATCGGGTTATTTCCCCATCGAACCTTTACAAAAGCGACGGTGCGGTTATGAAGATTATGCTCCTTTCTGTCCAATATCTCCATAGGTTGCTCTTCATATGTCATATCCACATCCAACTAATCAGGTTTAGTTGACAGTACATGTGTCAGGTTATTAATGTACTTCCTCAACATCGACACATGAAAAACATCATGGACGCCTGACAAAGATGGTGGTAGTGCCAGTCGGTATGCTACGGGTCCCACCTTATTAAGGATTTCGTAAGGATCAATGAATCTTGGGCTCAACTTGCCCTTCTTGTTGAAATGCAGTAATCCCTTGGTTGGAGATACTCGAAGGAATAATTTTTCTCCGACCTCAAACGCAATATCCTTCCTTCGATTATCCGCATAACTTTTCTGTCGTAATTGGGCTGCTTTGATCTTTTCTCTTATGACATCCACCTTGTTGCAGGTCGCTTGTATCATCTCCGGCCCGAGATACCTTCGCTCACCGACTTCATCCCAATATAGCGGGGTTCGATACTTTCGGCCATAGAGTGCTTTGAATGGTGCCATGCCAATGGTAGAGTGGTAACTATTATTGTATGCAAATTCCACCAGTGGTATGTGGGCATCCCAACTATCATTTATTTCTAAGATACAGGCTCTGAGCATATCTTCTAGAGTCTGGATAGTTCTCTCTGACTGTCCGTCCATCTGTGGATGGAAAGCTGTACTAAGATTCAGTTGAGATCCCAATGCCTTTTGTAAACTCTTTCAAAACCTTGAGGTAAATCGAGGATCTCTATCAGACACAATACTGGCAGGCACACCATATAAGCGGACTATGTTTTCAATGTATATTTGGGCAAGCTTCTCCATTAGGTAACTTATCTTGATTGGTATGAAGTGTGCCATTTTTGATAGTCCGCCTACAATCACCCAAATTGCATTCATCCCTTTTCTGGTGTTGGGCAGACTCGTCATGAAATCCATAGTGATCCTTTCCCACTTCCATTCAGGTATGGGAAGTGGCTGCAATAAACCATACTGTCGGTGTCTTTCTGCTTTTATCTATTGACAGGTGAGGCACTTGGACACATATATTGCTATGGTTGCTTTCATTCCCATCCACCAGTAATACTTCTTCAAATCCTTGTACATCTTTGTACTTCTGGGATGGATTGTATAGGGTGAATTGTGCGCCTCTTTCAGAATTTGGTCTTGGACATTATAGTCACCAGGCACGCACAATCTGTCTCGAAACTTCAGTGCACCATCGTGGGCCAATGAAAAATCCAGATTCTTGTGGACTCCTTGCTGTACTGCCCAAATATTCTTAGCCAGTTCAGGGTCTAATGGTTGCTTTACAATTATCTCCTCTCGTATCAACGGCTACAGATCCATGGCTGCTAATTGCATAGTCGTTCCTTCGATTACGAGCTCTAGATCAAACTTCCGAGCTTCTTCTATCAATTGTTTGCTTACGACTAAGGAAGTGAGAGATGGAGTCTGAGATTTTCTGCTTAATGCATCCGCAACAACATTGGCTTTACCAGGGTGGTACTGGATTTCACAGTCATAATGACTGGATTTCACAGTCATAATCTTTCACCAGTTCTAACCACCATCTCTGTCTCATATTCAGCTCCTTCTGGGTGAAGAAATACTTCAGACTTTTATGATCGCTAAAAATTTAACTCTTTCACGATATAGGTAATGCCGCCATATCTTCAATGCGAAGACCACTGCTGCCAACTCTAAGTCATGAGTGGGGTAGTTCTTCTCGTGTTCTTTTAATTGCCTGGAGGCAAGGCGACCACCTTACCTCTCTGCATTAGGACGCCACCTAATCCTGTCCTAGATGCGTCAGTATATACCACCATTCCCCCAGTGTCGTCTGGAATGGTCAAAACTGGAGCTGACACCAATCGGTTTTTCAATTCTTGAAAACTTTTCTCGCATGCATCATTCCATTCAAACTTGGCTCCCTTCTTTGTAAGTTTTGTCATGGGTGCTGAAATCAGCGAGAAATTTTCAATAAACCGTCGGTAGTAATCAGCCAAACCTAAGAAACTTCGAATCTCAGTGGCACTCTTTGGAGTCTCCCATTTGAGTACTGCTTTCACCCTCCCTGAGTCCATTTTGATGCCATCTTTGGTGATGATGTGTCCCAGGAAACCAATTTGGTGAAGCCAGAATTCACATTTACTGAATTTGGCAAAAAATTGGTGTTCCCGCAACCGCTGCAACACGAAAGTAAGGTGTCGAGCGTGCTCTTCCTCACTCTTGGAGTATACCAGGATGTCGTCAATAAACACAATGACAAACTTGTCCAATACGTCATGGAATACTCTGTTCATCATGTACATGAACGCTACTGGGGCATTGGTTAACCCGAACGATAATACCAAGAATTCATAATGTCTGTATCAAGTTCTAAACACTGTCTTATGGATATCACCGCTTTTGATCTTCAGTTAATGGTATCCTGACCTAAGATCAATCTTGGAGAAAACTCTCGCTCCTTACAGCTAATTGAATAGATCATCGATGCACGGCAACAGGTACCGATTCTTAATGGTCAGCTTGTTTAGTTCGCGGTAGTTGATACACAACCGCATACTACCATCCTTCTTCTTTACAAACAACACAGGTGCTCCCTAGGGTGATACGCTGGGTCGTATAAATCCCTTCTTCAGCAGGTCCTAAAGTTGAACCTGCAACTCTTTCAATTCGATTGGTGCCATCCGATATGGTGCCTTGGATATCGGTGCTGCACCAAGAATTAGATCAATCATGAACTCTATATGGCGGTAGCTGCGTCAGCTTCTGGAAAGACATCAGGAAATTCTCTGACGATTTCAGGTTCTTCCAAGGGCTTTATCCTTTCCTCCGTGTCTATCACCGTGGCTAAAAAGCCTTGACATCCATCGTCAAGCAACTTACGCGCCTGGAGGGCTGATAAGGTTATTCTCCTGGGTTTTCTTCTTAGTTCACTTTGATAGGTGAAGTTTGACCCATCTTCTAACTTAAACATTATCTTCTTTTCCGCACACAAGATGTCTGCACCATAGGCAGATAACCAGTCCATGCCTAGTATTACATCAAAATCCCTTATATCCAACTTTATCAATCGTGCGGTTAGATTCTTCCAACAAATCTCAATCTGACAAGGGTCGTAAACCTCCTTCAAACTCACGACACTACCCGTTGATGTGCTGACTACTAGCTCGTACCCGATGTCTCTCAGTTGATCTTTCATCCTACTCGCAAATGTTGTAGAAACAAAAGAGTGGGTTGCACCCGAGTCGAATAACACTCGTGCAGGTATGGTTGAGACATTCAGGGCACCTAGGGTTTATATGTAATTTAGGTTATATGAGGTAAGCCAGTCATTCCCTATAATTTAGTAGTGTTAAGCAAACTCACCTGCCAATACATCGGGGTTCGCCTCAACTTCTTCAATTGTCAATGCAAACACCTTTCCTCGCGTCCGATTGTCCCACGGCTGAAATTATCTATCGTAGGGTTGATTCGGCGAGTTGTTACCATACCCACGCGATCTGCAGTCTCTGGCCATGTGTCCTTCCTTATTGCACACATAGCACTTATAGGGTGGAGCGGCAGGTGTTGAGGCTTGGCTCACTTGACTAGTTGCTGGTCGGGCTGGCGAAGCTGTTGTAGTCGCTTGACTCGTAGTTGATTGAGCAGGTCGACTGAATGTGGGGCGGAAAGGGTTTTGACCCACATTCGGCCTACGATATGGAGTCGGATTAGGGCTTGAACTTGTTCCCCGATAAACTTTGTTTGGCCATCTGAATGTCTCATAATTATTTGGCCTTTTGTTCAAACCAGGCGACGTCGTAGGCTTCTCCTTTTCTTTCTCTTTAAGCCTATCTTCCATTGTTTTCGCCTTGTCGACCATTTGAGCATAATCCCGGATGTCCATGATTGACAATACAGATCCGATCTCAATCTTGAGTCCTTTCTCAAATTTCTTTGCCTTACTGACTTTGCCTCTTAGGTGTTCTAGAGCAAAATGGAACAGGTCTTCAAATCGCTGTTGATAATCCAACATTGACTTGGTTCCTTGCACCAGTGCGATGAATTTAGCTTCCTTCCTGTCCCTAAAGCTCTCTGGGAAGTAGTTCTTGAAGAAAACTTATTTGAATTGCTCCCACGTGGGATTTGGGTGAGCAGCTTCTAAGTTAGGGTTAGTAGCTTTCCACCAAGCTTCGGCTTCATTTTGCAACTGATAACCCGCACATATCAACTTCTGTGAGCCCGTGCATTCGATTACTTCAAATGCCTTCTCTAGGGCACTGATCCACCATTCCGGCTGCATTGCCTCAGAAGTTATTTTGGAAAACGCAGGCGGTTGGAGTTTCTTGAATCTTTCCATAACCTTGGTGGTAGAGTTCTCCACTAAGTGTTGAGGCATAGGTGGTGGAAATAGTACGGGCCGATTGGGTGGTGGTGGTGGTGCAGCACGTTCATGCATCATGGTTGCAAACTATGTAGACATTTGACCAAGCAATTCTTGTTGTTGTTGCATGGTCCGTATCATTGTGGTCATGAATGCAGTCACGTCGCCGGCTATCACATTTGGCTGAGGTGCTGTGGTAGTGGCTTGTGTAGCCACTGGTGCCTCTGACGAAGCAGCCGATGCTTCAGAATTTTGAGCCTCAGTCCTGTTAGGCAGTTCAACTTTCGGTATAACTCGTGGTTGTTTCCCTTTACGACCACCCAATGAACTTCTTCTGGTATTGACCATCGTCGCTACTCTGAAAAGAGGAGCATGTTCAATATTCCGGTATTGTCCATTGAGGTCAACAATCATTTCCTAACTAGAGCAAATACAAATCTAGTCCACGGTTCCAATGAGTTTCATGAGTCGCACCAGTAAGGTGGATTGTTAGATATGTTGTCTTGGTTTATTGTGAGATGTTTCATTTGCTTTGTGTTTTATTTCTCTTTCTTATGCATTTTATGTAACAATATGCTATGCATGACACTATATGAGAGGCTTCAGGTTTTTAAATAAGAGACTTTTAATTATTTACCTGATCTAACAAGCAAGCAACTCCAACTTCTTCCCTAACACAAACTCTGTCACAAGTAGGTACTCTATGTCGGCTCTTACTTCTTCAGCTAAGGACATAAAATAGTCTCGCTCTCCTGGTCCACTAATGGCAGCGAGGGCTAAATAATAGTCCATCCGGTTCTCAGCTCGGGGTAGTACTAATCGTATCCGTCTCAGTCTCTCTCGTAGTTGTCTGATATAGATCATAATGCCGGGGTCTCCAGCCTTGGTAAGGTAATAGGTCCTGTCATAGAAAATGGTTCTAAGCATCAGGTTATACTTAATTAAAAGAATTAAGTACGTAATTACTGGAAATTAAATAGCTAACAACCAATAAAGTATACTTGGGTTGGCTCGAGGTACCTTAGCGTCTAAAGTGTTTGATTGACTAGACAACCTGTCAGGTCCTATTCTTGGCTGACCTAATCTTTGGATAGGGTAAAATCTATGCTCCCTACACGTAGTAAGTACATATTACAACATACCTACATAACTATGTTCTGTTTTGCATAGCAACACTCCACACGGTTCGTACATCTCAATATTCAAGCACGTAACAACTCGACATTGCACACACCAATTCTCCTAAGTATATATACATATTTATGTTTATATATTTGATACTCATAATAAACATATCCATAAAAATTTCCAAGTCCCTATGTGTCTTACTCAAACCCCATGTGGAAATTGCATTCCTTTAAATTTATAAAAGTTGTGTTTGTTTAATTTCTTAATTTAATTTATTATTTATTCATATATTATTTTTTTTTTAACTTTAATAAAAGTCTTTATTTTTATGTTCTACAAGGTTAGTATAGGCGAAATCCAAGTTTCCATGAGTTAAAATCTGAAAACCAGCAAAATCCATTCACTGGGCGATGCCTCTGGGCGTTGGACACATCGCCCAGTGCCATCGCCCAGAGAATCAGGGCACAGGAATATGAGTCCTAGAGGGGCCCATTTGCTTTCTAACTTCTTCTAAACTCTTCCAAACACCTAGGAAAAGTCTTTGGAGGGTAGTGTGACTAATTCCACACCAAATCCTCACGTTTCCTTGAGTTATTCGTGAATCTACACGTGCCTAGGTAAGATTTCTTAGCTACATTCCCTTGTTAGGTTTTCTTTTCTTTCAATCTTACATTAGCTAGGGTTTTTGCTAATTTCTCTTGCCCTAACTTCGCTTTGTCTTCTCTTTTGTATACAAATGTCTACTAGCCACCGTACGGCTAGGAAATCCATGGCTCAAAAGCGACTTCGTGTTGAGTCCGGGGATTCCTCATCATCCTCAGTGCCTCCATCATCTTTTAGGGATGATTGTTCTTCTTCGGAGGAGCCCGAGTTCGACCGGTTCCTCTTTTCTAGGTATGAACAATTTAGGGATTGGAAAGTTTTTAAATCCCTCAAAATTGCGAATGGCTGTGTGGTCCGGGTAGAGGACTTCCACCAGTATAGCCTCTTTACTAGATTCAATGCCCTAGGTTGGGCATCTATGTTGACACCTACCGAGCCTTGTTATCCCAACTTGGTTCGGTACTTTTATTGCAACTTGGTGCCATCTGGGGCACAAGAGTTCAGACTTGAGAGTAGGGTGAAGGGAGTGGACATCCATTTGACCACTGTTTCACAAGCAGGGATTTTGGGTTTACCCAATACTGGAGAGAGGTGTTACTATAAGCCTCGCATGGATGTTTCAGAGATGTTTTCTTTGGAGACTAGGAGGGCAGTCTTCAAAGCACTGACAGGGTCATAAAGCACACCTAAATCTGAGGCTTCCTACAAGCCCAGTGCTAGACTGGTTAGTAGGTGTGTTACCTACAATATCTACCCCAAGGGCGGCAATCGGGGTAGCATATCTATGATGAGGGCCTACATCACCTATTGTCTTTTGGGAGCTGGCAGAGGGGGTCTAGTCATCAACCTCCCGTATCTTCTGCTTCAGGTTATGTTGTATCACGCACAGAATCCCGGTGACGGGAACCTTCCTTATGGGAAGTTTCTTACTGTCACACCCCTATCCCGACAAGGGATAAAATACAATATCAGGGTATGATTGGGGTGACACGCGTCATCCCACCTCACCGCCAGGATCTCGATGCAGTGGCCAACTCACAGTCATAAACCAATATTACAATACAATAATATCAGAGTGCGAAAGATAAAGGAATATTACATTTCCAACGATCATAAAATAAGCGGAAGCGTTTACAGTAGTTACCTCATGTTCACACGGCTAAGTGATACATAAATAGTTTGGATGGATATCCCGAATGACCATAGCATAACTACCCCAAAACAAGTATAATAATAAGTATTTATACAAGGCACGTGGCCCCAAAAGAAAACAAAAGAAGGGAACAAGTCCCAAGTATCAATACAGCCCGTAGGCACAATCATCATGGGCAACCATTGCCATGATCCTCAGTCACGGTCTCTGGCTCCACAGTAATCATCTGCATCAAAATCTAAAAAGAATGTGTACACGGGGGTTAGCTCCACCGAGCTAGTGAGAGAGAAAAGGGGATGCACAATCACACAATCACAAATAGTCCATGGTGCATGCTATTATTAATTCATTTATCACCTAACACACAATGCTAAGTCAATGGGTATATGCTACTGCAATAACTCGGGAAGACATTGTGGATCCTTCCATTCTCACCACAATGCAACCTCAATTATTACTATGGAGCCCGCGCCGGTCGTAGTCATCACCACCCAGAGGCAGACCCCGATAACCATTACTACCCCTGGCCTGGCCTCTCTAACTCTCCACAGGCAGCAGGTGCTCTGGCTACCCAACACCTAAACCCCTGTTGGTAAGGGTCGTAGCATAGGGAACTGAGCCATTTACCACCTAACACACAATGCTAAGTCAATGGGTATATGCTACTGCAATAACTCGGGAAGACATTGTGGATCCTTCCATTCTCACCACAATGCAACCTCAATTATTACTATGGAGCCCGCGCCGGTCGTAGTCATCACCACCCAGAGGCAGACCCCGATAACCATTACTACCCCTGGCCTGGCCTCTCTAACTCTCCACAGGCAGCAGGTGCTCTGGCTACCCAACACCTAAACCCCTGTTGGTAAGGGTCGTAGCATAGGGAACTGAGCCTAACCACAGATATACTACATGAATCCTATCGTGTTGAGAGGTACATCCGGGTGTGTCAACGTCCCATTCCATCTAACACCCGGGTACCAGCACAACACGGCGCATACAGGCAAGAATGAGATGCAATATACAATTCCACGTAATACGGGGGTTCCGGTGCCAGTACTTCCCGGCACCGTAACCCAACACAAATCCATATCATCCAAATCATCATCATCGAATAAGAATAAATGCAAATATGCAATCATGCTTGAATGATAATGTCACAATATAATTCATAAATGCATGAATAAACAATAGTAAACAAGCTCAAACAGTCACCCAAACCCACTCACCAATTACTTCAAATGGAATTTGTATAAGCGCAACGATTCCCGCTTAAAATCACCCCATTGCACATATATTGGCACCTATGGAAGTGAATAAGAGTGTGAGAGAGTGTAGGGGAGGCCTCATAGAGAAACCCCACCGTTTACATAAGTTATAAGCTTTAAAAACTGCATCGGAGGCAACGTCGGACTCAGCAGGCCTGCCTCCGACCTTGCCTCCGACCTTCCCTGCAGGCTCAGGACACATCGGAGGCAACATCGGAGGCACACAGACTTGCCTCCGATGCAACCCAAGTGCGATTTCAAGGTCTTAAAAGCCCAGGGTTGTCCCATTTGGTTCTCTAAGCCTCAAGGGACTAGGGAGGGGGTGTCTTGGAGTCTATTTGGGTCTTAGAAACACCCAACATTCAAAGATTTAAGGGGGTTTAAAGGATCAAAAGCTCAAAAATCCAGATTTGGGGTTTTCTTTGGTGGTTGAAGCTTTAGAATCAAATAGATTCAGCAAGAGGTCAAAATAGAGGTCTTTATAGGATTGTAATGAAAATGGGATAGCATCCTACAAGGGGAAACTACACATGGCTCGAGCTAACCCTTTGGGTTTCCAAAAAGAAATCCCCATCTTGGGGCTGCAACCAACGAACCACCCAAGCTCAAACGAGCAAGGGGGAAGAGAGAAAAATGGGGGGAAAAGGGCACTTGGCTTACCTGGTTTGAGGTACACACGAGGTGCCCTCTTTAAAGCTCCAAACCCAAGCGTTTCCTTCTTCTTCTTCCCTTCCTTCTCCTCCTTCTCCTCCTCTCTTCAAAGCTCTCCTCTCCTTTCACGATTAGGTTAGGAAAGAGAAAGAAAAAGAAAGAAGATAAGGAATAGTCTTACCCCTCTCTCTCATATAGACTTCACATTTATTGGCCTATTTGGATAAGGCCTCATAAGTGTAACCTAGGGTCTATTTGGGTAGGGTCAAACATGGCAGGGCACCAATAGCACCTTAGCCACAGGGTCTCACCCACAAGGGTCCTTGTTAGCAGCATTGGATGCAGGGTCGGAGGCAGCCAGTAACCTTGCCTCCGATGCGAGTAGGAAGGTGGTTCCCACCATAAGAGGTCAGGGCCTTTGGACCATACTTCGAGGGCTTTGAGAGGGCAGTAAGCACACAACAAAATTTGGTCAACTACTTACCCCTGACACGTCAAGGTGCAACCTCCGTGGTCCCGACTAGTTTCCACAGGCAACCTCGTACTATGGTCAATATAGCTGGGTTTGACCACCAGTGAGAACAACTCACCAGCACACGTGGCAGTGATAACTACACGTCACGGGGAAGAATTAATAATTAATTATACTCCCGGGGTGCGGGTATAACATTCTCCCCACCTTACAAGAAATTTCGTCCCCGAAATTTGAGGCAGCTAGGGTCTCAAGTGATAAGGGCTGTTGGATAACAACATCCCAAGTCACCCACATCTTAAACTAAGTCAAAGGTCGGGTCAAGATGAGGCAGTGCCTACATGTCACAGCAAGTCAGGTTCCACAATTCTCTTTTCCTTACAGGGTCACATTACCACCGGGGTGTGGTTCACAATAACCCTAGGAAAACAGGGTTCCAACTACTAAGTTAAGTCTCAAGGAACAAAGGTTCCCTAGATCTTCCAGATCGGGTGATACCACTCTAGCCTTCAATACTCTGGTCATTCTTGGGTTACAGGATTTAACCTGTCCATGACCCAACATAGGGTTCACATTCTGAAGGCTTTCACATCTGGTTGTCTCATTACCTAACCCAACTTTAGAATGATTTGGAATATTGATGGAATCTCCTATTGTTCACTCCCAGTACGGAGGGAACGCATTTGGTGATCCATTACCCCATTCATATCTGTCGTTGGAGAAGGTCTTGTTACATCCCTCAGTTTCAGCTTTCACAACCTTTAAACCTACTACACAGTTATCCCACAGGGAAGAGTCCACATCAGTCCTCTTTCGAGAACCAATAACCCTTCAATAGTTTTGGTCCAAGTCAACTCTTCAAGCAAGTCTCAATAAATTAACCTACTCGGTCATTAAATTCATTATTCATTACCCTAAGGTTTGGTCAACCAAGGTCAAGGCTCCAACTAGTTTCACAGCAAGGTCGAGGTAAGTCATACTTGTAGTACCAGAGAATCACTCTAGTCACACAAGTCCAAGGTTCTAAGGGATATCTATATATATATATCACACCAATATGTAGGCATAGATTCAATAATTACATTCAAATTCCTATGGACATATCTGTCATCTAGGTCAATCCACCAGAACAAGAAGTTCTCAGGTACGGTTCGCTAAGTCCTTTCTTTGGAAAGTCGAATCACGGTGTAGGACTTTCTCTATGAGTCTAAACAAGGTTTGGATGGACCAAGTAAAGTCCAAATAGAGTCATCACTAGCTTGAGGTGTTATGAGTGACTTCCAAATACACGTGACCTTCATGGCTTACTCAAATAAACAGCCCAAACCAGCCTATTACTTTCCTTTCCTAGTACCTACCCACAGGTTTAGATTCTACGCACCCCCTTAAGGGTCTCTACCCGCATAGATTTAGGTTTCCCTATCCATAAGGTTTGAGTCCTTACATTCATAGGGTCTAAGGATCTTCATCCTCAAAGGTAACTCTTCTTCCTTTATGTAAGAGAGGAGTCACAACGGTTACCAATGCCTGCTACTTTTTATTAGTTGGCCCAGTCGGGTACAAGTCGTAACCTCTTTCAATTTAAAGGTATTAACTAGACTTAAGTGGTCCCCACAAATGGGTCACACAACAGGGGTGGTCGATCTAGGGTATAGGCACATGATCATCACATATAGGTGTGGTCAAAAGGTCTCCAAAATAGGCTCAAAATCTTAAAAGAAATCGGGTGGACTCACAAGCGACGTCAGCATTCCGGGTGCGTTCGTGACTCCTCCGTGAAAATAGGTAGAGCGGATTAACGGGCGGATGTGGAATGCAAATCCGTTCATTCGTCCGGTCTCAGAAGTCTCAAAGGCAGAGAGAGTTGAAGTCAAACGGATCTACGAATGGATGCATGAGTGTGGATCTGTTCGTTGATCCGCACAGTTTTAAAATGATAATTTCGAGTTTTGTGCAGAGCGGATTCACGACAAGTGGATCCGTTCGTTCGTTTGTTCGTAGAATTTTAACAAAACAGAGCCACGAGTTTTAAAACTCATTTTTGGCTCCAAAGAAAAGGACATAACCGCAGGGAGAAAAATCTCTACAGGGACTTCCGTTCAAGCTCCCCCTTAGGTGGTTTTCTTGTAATCCTAAGCCTCAAGGTTCAACTCTCAGTTGTTCAAGATATGGCTTTCTTCCCATTCCTACTTTCTCTTTCTTGGATTTGGGATGAATCATCTCAAGTTGTGATCATGTCTTGATTTTGCTTGTAATCCCATGGCCATGTACACCAAATTCATACCAAACCGATTGGCCGAAACTAGGGTTTTTAGGTGTAAATCAAGTCCTATTTGATCGATGACACTAAGTTGTTGGATCTTTGTTTGATTATTGCATCTTTTATAAATTTTCAAGTCTTTGCAAGCATTTTAGAGACTGTTGCTATGTTTGTCAAGTCTAGTTGAATTTTACTAGGATTATGTTCAGGTTTTGATTGTGGTAAAGCTATCAATTCACAATATTTTGGGAAAACTCTCCAAGTTCAAATCTAATTCTTTTACATGCCATAAAATCTCATAGAAAATTATCACATTGTCTTATCTTCAAACATATTTTCTTGTATACATGATTGTTGATAAAATCCTTAGAATCTTTCCTCTTCTCTTTTGCCATATTTGATTCGGTCTTACTAGATAGGGCTTAGCTTACATTCTCTGAGTTGTCACAAATCATATTTACTTGTTTCCTAAGATTCAAACTTCCAACCACAAAATCTGAAAATTTTCTTTGAAGTTCAAGGTATGCTCCATGATTGAATAAACCTATTTCTTGCTTGAACCCACTATTTTTTATAAAATATTACTTTCTAGGCATATTATGACCATGAATCTTCATTATTTATCATGTCATTCACATAATGGCTATGCCTTTCCCTTTTTCCCAACTTCTTAGATCACAATTTGATAAAAATCAGAATTTTCTAGCCTAAGAATATTGCTGTAATTTAATTTGCTTTGGGAAAAGAATCAAATGCTAGATTTTAAACCTCATAACCTTACATTGATCATCTACTTAGGCCTTAGCATTCAAGGTATTAATTTGCTATCTACTTGGCTTTTGGCTGCAGGTTAAAACAATCAATGGCTCCAAGAACACGGCGTGCATGCGTGGAACAAGTTGCACCAACTGTCCTAGATCCACTTTGGTTTCAAAAGATAGAGGACCAAGAGCTTTATCAAGACTACTTTCGCTTCAGAAATATAATGGAAGGGGCGAAATGTAGTGTTGGATGATCTCAAAGCATACAATGTGGAATAGAGATTCGAGGCATTGGGGTGGACTGACATTCTCAACCTCCCTGAACCATATTACCCAAAACTCATCCGACATTTCTATGCAAGTCTGAACACCGGGAACCCGGGTACACAAAACTATCGGGTTGTTTCGTATGTAAAGGGGGTTCCTATAGCCTTCACTGCAGCACAGTTGGCCGGCATTATCAATGTCTCCATTGGGGAAGAGAAGACCTACTGTTCACCTAGAAGGAATCCCTATACCTTCATCAGGTGGGAGGTATTGACATTCTGACGACCATCAGGCGATTGAACCTGCGAGTGGTGGATGCTTCGATGAGGTCACGAAGCAACTCTTCGATCAGACTCGGAGCCTAGAGGGTATCGAGAGAGGGGTAGATGACATCAACACCTTTCTTGGTCGCAATGGTGGCGGTGGTGCAAATGACTATCCCAACTTTCTCTCAACAATTTGAAGTTATCCCGGATCAGTTCTTCTAGTTCTTGTCTTAGGATGAACAACTGGGAACTTTTAGAAATGGTAGACTTGTATATTTAATCTGAGATAACCATAATCAAAAGTTTCGAATTGGAACAAATGGGGTCTTGCGTTCTGAGTTGGGAAAGGCACAGTTATGCCCAAACAGAGAATCTGGAACAATTATGGTGTTTAGATTGGTATCTCTTGATTGAGCAGGATGGAGTCATATGTTTTTATTGGAATAGATGAAATCATGAATGTTGAAATGGGAAGGATATGATTGCCTCCGAAGAAGATTTGGAATAATTGGATATTTGTAATTAATCTTATATGTATCTCGATGTATTTGATTAATTCTCTCTTGTTTAAATCATTGCTGATAATTGTGCTTAGTTATGATTGATTCATTAGTGTTTATGAATTATAGCATATAATTGTCCATCTATGACCTACTTAAGACTCAACCAAGCAATTACATAGTTGTAGCTTAACAGCCTAAGGTTCAAGTCCTAAGTTCCATGTTACCTATTATCTTCTAAGTCCTTGTTTCACCACAATCAGTCTTCTCCTATGTCTGCACACAATCATTTATGTTCTTGAAGATTTTTTAGTTTAGAACCTAATTGTGGAGAGTAAATCAAGAGTCCGCAAGACTGTGGTCGGTGCAGAGCATCATTGCTCTGATACCATGTTGTCACACCCCTATCCCGACAAGGGATAAAATACAATATCAGGGTATGATTGGGGTGACACGCGTCATCCCACCTCACCGCCAGGATCTCGATGCAGTGGCCAACTCACAGTCATAAACCAATATTACAATACAATAATATCAGAGTGCGAAAGATAAAGGAATATTACATTTCCAACGATCATAAAATAAGCGGAAGCGTTTACAGTAGTTACCTCATGTTCACACGGCTAAGTGATACATAAATAGTTTGGATGGATATCCCGAATGACCATAGCATAACTACCCCAAAACAAGTATAATAATAAATATTTATACAAGGCACGTGGCCCCAAAAGAAAACAAAAGAAGGGAACAAGTCCCAAGTATCAATACAGCCCGTAGGCACAATCATCATGGGCAACCATTGCCATGATCCTCAGTCACGGTCTCTGGCTCCACAGTAATCATCTGCATCAAAATCTAAAAAGAATGTGTACACGGGGGTTAGCTCCACCGAGCTAGTGAGAGAGAAAAGGGGATGCACAATCACACAATCACAAATAGTCCATGGTGCATGCTATTATTAATTCATTTATCACCTAACACACAATGCTAAGTCAATGGGTATATGCTACTGCAATAACTCGGGAAGACATTGTGGATCCTTCCATTCTCACCACAATGCAACCTCAATTATTACTATGGAGCCCGCGCCGGTCGTAGTCATCACCACCCGGAGGCGGACCCGATAACCATTACTACCCCTGGCCTGGCCTCTCTAACTCTCCACAGCAGCAGGCTCGGCTACCCAACACCTAAACCCCTGTTGGTAAGGGTCGTAGCATAGGGAACCGAGCCATTTACCACCTAACACACAATGCTAAGTCAATGGGTATATGCTACTGCAATAACTCGGGAAGACATTGTGGATCCTTCCATTCTCACCACAATGCAACCTCAATTATTACTATGGAGCCCGCGCCGGTCGTAGTCATCACCACCCGAGGCGACCCGATAACCATTACTACCCCTGGCCTGGCCTCTCTAACTCTCCACAGCGGGTGCTCGCTACCCAACACCTAAACCCCTGTTGGTAAGGGTCGTAGCATAGGGAACCGAGCCTAACCACGATATACTACATGAATCCTATCGTGTTGAGAGGTACATCCGGGTGTGTCAACGTCCCATTCCATCTAACACCGGTACCAAGACAACACGGCGCATACAGCAAGAATGAGATGCAATATACAATTCCACGTAATCGGGGTTCCGGTGCCAATACTTCCGCACCGTAACCCAACACAAATCCATATCATCCAAATCATCATCATCGAATAAGAATAAATGCAAATATGCAATCATGCTTGAATGATAATGTCACAATATAATTCATAAATGCATGAATAAACAATAGTAAACAAGCTCAAACAGTCACCCAAACCCACTCACCAATTACTTCAAATGGAATTTGTATAAGCGCAACGATTCCCGCTTAAAATCACCCCATTGCACATATATTGGCACCTATGGAAGTGAATAAGAGTGTGAGAGAGTGTAGGGGAGGCCTCATAGAGAAACCCCACCGTTTACATAAGTTATAAGCTTTAAAAACTGCATCGGAGGCAACGTCGGACTCAGCAGGCCTGCCTCCGACCTTGCCTCCGACCTTCCCTGCAGGCTCAGGACACATCGGAGGCAACATCGGAGGCACACAGACTTGCCTCCGATGCAACCCAAGTGCGATTTCAAGGTCTTAAAAGCCCAGGGTTGTCCCATTTGGTTCTCTAAGCCTCAAGGGACTAGGGAGGGGGTGTCTTGGAGTCTATTTGGGTCTTAGAAACACCCAACATTCAAAGATTTAAGGGGGTTTAAAGGATCAAAAGCTCAAAAATCCAGATTTGGGGTTTTCTTTGGTGGTTGAAGCTTTAGAATCAAATAGATTCAGCAAGAGGTCAAAATAGAGGTCTTTATAGGATTGTAATGAAAATGGGATAGCATCCTACAAGGGGAAACTACACATGGCTCGAGCTAACCCTTTGGGTTTCCAAAAAGAAATCCCCATCTTGGGGCTGCAACCAACGAACCACCCAAGCTCAAACGAGCAAGGGGGAAGAGAGAAAAATGGGGGAAAAGGGCACTTGGCTTACCTGGTTTGAGGTACACACGAGGTGCCCTCTTTAAAGCTCCAAACCCAGCAGCCGTTTCCTTCTTCTTCTTCCCTTCCTTCTCCTCCTTCTCCTCCTCTCTTCAAAGCTCTCCTCTCCTTTCACGATTAGGTTAGGAAAGAGAAAGAAAAAAGAAAGACTAAGGAATAGTCTTACCCCTCTCTCTCATATAGACTTCACATTTATTGGCCTATTTGGATAAGGCCTCATAAGTGTAACCTAGGGTCTATTTGGGTAGGGTCAAACATGGCAGGGCACCAATAGCACCTTAGCCACAGGGTCTCACCCACAAGGGTCCTTGTTAGCAGCATTGGATGCAGGGTCGGAGGCAGCCAGTAACCTTGCCTCCGATGCGAGTAGGAAGGTGGTTCCCACCATAAGAGGTCAGGGCCTTTGGACCATACTTCGAGGGCTTTGAGAGGGCAGTAAGCACACAACAAAATTTGGTCAACTACTTACCCCTGACACGTCAAGGTGCAACCTCCGTGGTCCCGACTAGTTTCCACAGGCAACCTCGTACTATGGTCAATATAGCTGGGTTTGACCACCAGTGAGAACAACTCACCAGCACACGTGGCAGTGATAACTACACGTCACGGGGAAGAATTAATAATTAATTATACTCCCGGGGTGCGGGTATAACACTTACTCTAGTCTTTCAGCACTTTGGGGTTCCTTTGGAGAGTGAGTACATAGAGGACAGATCCAGGCCCATTGATAAGACTTCCATTCTGAAGATGAAGGTGCCTGGGGGTGATCCACCAGAGGATGAGGAGATGATGATGCAGCAGGGAGATGAGCAGGATGTGGAGGAGCAGGGTGATGATGTGCATGATGAGGAGCTGCATGGAGTGAAGCAGGGTATTGGTTAGGGTGACTTTGAGGGTGTTGGTACTCAGTACACAGACTTGCCTACTTATGAGGCAACGGGTGCCACCAGTTCTCAGGTTCCAGGGCCATCCGAGTGGACGCAGATGATGTCACATTTTCAGGGCCTCAGTACCCAGCTTTCAGATATGGCGACTAGGACGGATCAGGGCTTTACTTCCTTGGAGAGCAGGGTGGGATCTGTCGAGCAGTGTCTGGATTTCTGGGATAGATTCTACAGGGTTGACTCTCGCCAAACACAACCTCCTCTTAGCGACTTACCTCCTACTGAGTAGTTCCTTATCAGCTCCTGTCGGTTCATGCTACGTGGTTATGACTATCTCTTTTTGTTTTTATTACTTATGCTTATGTACCTTTATTTCCTTGAGATGTATTTAGTTTAGTGTGTTTTTTTTTTTTTTTTGGTCAGCTTATGTAATTATTGAATTACAGTTCATGCAATTAAAACTTATGTAGTGGCTTAGCCACAGTCATCTTTAGTTTAATGGAAATTATGCGCTTTTATTTAATTACATTGACCTCCCTTGTAGCTTTTTAATTGTTACTTGTTTTAATTTTTGTTTTAATTTTGGTAGTTTATTAACCCTAATCTGCATTCCATGAATGTAAGAAGAGCCTCACGCTCTGATACCAAGCTCTGTCACACCCCAAACCACCCCCTGGGAGGATTGGGTAGGTGACCCAAATTGCATAACAGCAATCCGCCAAATCCCACGGATCTAGAAGCAGTTAATACATTCATGGAACCACATTCATTCACTTTACCAAAGGCAAGATCAGAGTGCTACAAATAAACTACATTTGCAATAACAAATAGAAAGCGTAGCGATACGGGAAATGATGATAATATATACATAGATGAGTTTATTTTGTTACACTTCCCAACAACCCACAAAAGAGACAAAGCTGACAAAAACAAAGCTAAGGATACCATATACATATATATACAGGGTGAGATAACTCAGTCCCAAAAAGAAAGGAAAAAGAAACAACTAGGCCAGAAGCACGGACGGGGACAACTCCTAACAAAAGCAAAAAGGAGTCCCCAAGACAAAAAACATCAAGTACACTCTTCATTGGTCTTCATCCATGACCATCGAGAATACACGCATCATCTGCATGACCTCCGTCGGGGTCCATACCAAGATCATCATAACAATCAGGGCTCTCCTCCTCGTAATGATCCTCCATGCCACAGCAGCATCGATCTGCAAAATCATCTAATATATATATATATATATATATATATATAACAGAGTGTGAGCCCCACTGAGCTCGTGAGCAAAACATATCATCATGCATGCACGTGCAACCACAATCCACATGATCCTACATGATATGCAAGTCTAGATTAATTATTAGCCACCTAACAATACAACTAAGTCAGGTCTGTGCTACTACAATCCCCAATACATGCATCCCTGGTGCGGGCTTGGTTACCCCTTCCTGCGATACACCCATTGAGTTGTCAGAGAGAACCAGTCAGCTCCCGCATTCGTTCACCAAGGTCAGCCCGACCAGCCCTCTGTGATTAACCTGTGGGACAATCCATTTACTTTCTCTTTTCTTTTCTTTTCTGGCTTATAGCCCATATTCACCATTCCGGTGTTCTTTTCATTCATTCCCCATTCTAGTGTTCTTTTCATTTCTTTTCTCTTTTCACATATACATATGGTTTCCCCCACAGGCATCCAACACCTTAACCCCTGTTGGCAAGGGTGCATAGCATAGGTGATGAAAATCTAACCCCATGTCTATATGGCATCGTATGAGTGAGGTGGTGTCAACCGCATCCCATACTACGGGCTACCACAAGCCTCATTTTCAAGCCGACTATGGCATCTAGTCTAACAATCACAATCATCATATAAGATTCACAGTGTTGATCAACAGACAATCAATGTTTAATAGTTTGAATATTTAAACTGAATTTAAATAAAACAACATTAATATTTGAATTTAATTGCCGGCACAACATCACAGATCACATGTACATATATGATAATATTTCACTCACCTGGGTTTGGTTCTAAGACCTCGATCGCAAACTTAGTTCCAATAATAGTTTGGTTGTTGACCTCGAGCGCAGGATCAAATCCTAAATATAATCAGAATGTGTCATTTTAAGTTTTCAACCTATCTTTGGTAGTCCTAGGGTTAACCTAAGCTCACTGGGATGACCTGGTTGTTCAGTTGGTTCTCACCTGGAATCCTCTGGGACTTGCACTGGACCTTAGGTCCATGTCCCGGTGCACCATCCAGAGTCTGTGGCATAGGGGTAAAATAGTCATTCTTAGTGTTTGTACCTGACTCTAGGTCAGATTAGGTTCACAGTGCGGTCCACAGCTTGTCTGTGCTATAAGACTAAGCATAGGTAGGGTTTCCTTCACCTGCAGGGCCCACTTGGGTTCCAAAGCCAATCCTGATTAAGGACAAATGTGGAAAAGGGCATTTAGGTCATTTCCCATCTTCCCACACTGTCACATGGTCAATGGGTGAGGTTCCCAAGACCAGATCAGCATTTCTACAGCAAAACCCTCACTGGGCGATGGCTCTGGGCGTTGGGTGCATCGCCTAGTGCCTTCAAATCGACAAAGGGCTGAGATACCAAGGTTGGGCTTCATAGGCAGTGCTCAAATCTGATCCCCATGCATGTTAAGGGGTCAGATAGCCCCTGGGGTGATCTTCATTTTGGTCCAGATGGATTCTCCACTGGGCCCACCACTTAGCTGCCAGAGGCTGCCCAGACAACCCAGTGAATAGCGTCACAGGGTTTTCTCCAGACATGAACCTCAGTTCCAGCCATATATCAGGTTGAAAACAAGTGCAAAATAGTGATTCAAGGCTGCTATCACCTAGGGTTTTGGTCCATGCAGCCATAGCTTGCATCCAGGGTTCCAAACAATAGAGCAACAGAGCATCTGGCAGTGCAGCTGTGCACAGCCAGATTTTGGCTTCAAAAATAGAATAATAGTCTTATGGAATTTAATAAAAATCACAGATCTCCCATGCTCTATGCTTGCATGGCAGATCTGGAGCCATTCCCAGCACTTCCCAGCTACTCTGGGCTGCCCAAGAGCAAGAATCCATTCAAAACACAGAGATAGGATGGAGGCAGCAGGTATATATATGTATGTATTCATACCTGAGCAGGTCTGAGAGAGCTCGGTTCCAGGCCTAGGTGCAAGGCTACAAGCAATCCTCCTCCTTTTACTTCTTCTTTCTTCCTCTCCTTCCTCTTCTTTCTCTCCTTTCTCTCCTTTCTCCCCTCACAGTTTCAGAAATGCTAAGGGCTCTAAATGAGCCCAAGGGTCTCCTATTTATAGGCCCAGCCCACACTGAGGCCTGTTTGGCTGGTTAAGTCCATTTTCAAAATGCATTCTTTACTACATTATCAACCATTCTGGGCTCTGTGGTGGGGTCCACTCTGAACTAGGGGTATGAGGTGGTCCCTCAGACTCCCCTCTATCTATGGAGGGTGCCCATGTCCATGTTGGGTGGTCCCCATAATTAAAATCCATTAAAATATGCTGTTTCACTCACTGGGCAATGTCTCTGGGCCTTGTCTGCATCGCCCAGAGATTTCAGCAAGCTGATTCTCAGTGGGGTTTGCACTGGGGTTTGACCCTTGGTCAGGGTATTGTCCCCACATGCCCTTTAGAGGTGTTTACACACTTTTTCAGAGGTGGGTCCCACAGTTATGGGGGAGGAGAGAGGTTACCTGGGGTCCAGTTCATACATCATGCTATGAATTGTGCAAGTGCAGGGGTCTACTATCCATCTCCTGACAGGTATATAGGGAAACCTGCACAGGGCTTTCTCGTTGATCCTAGCCACTAGAGTGATGCTCCACAGTGTTCCTAGTTGCCTGGTCGGGGGTTCCTGCCCTTCAATCAAAAATCCAACCAGTCAGGTGCAGGGTTTGACATTTATGTGTGAAATCTTAAGGCATAAAGCATACATTTTACCACACTGGACAGAGTTACTTGGTGTTTTCTTGTGCTTTTCAGGTTTTTGGGCTATTTATTGCTATTCTAGACTATCGGGGGCTACAAGTCCGATTGTACACGTAAAGCTGGCCAATGTTTTTGCATGGTTGTGTCCAGAGCTAAATTTTGAGCAAGATGGATGTGACGGAATTCAATTTCGCATCCTTTTAAGCCTCCATGCAAACAATTATAGTTTCCGAGCCGTAAAAGAATAATGGGCTAGAAATGAGCCGAAACGCAAGCCCGGACCAGTCTGAATTTTTGGCGAGTTATATTTGGCATCAAGGAAGACAATTATGATCAAGGGTTGAGATCCTCTCAAGCATTTACCCTCTTTTTGCATTCTTCACTATTGGAGGAGAGAGAAAAGCCACATGGGACCTATACCTAATCACATGTGACCAAGGGTAGTATGGGAATAATTCTCACTGAAGCAATCAAGGACAAAGGAGGAATTTCATATTCAAATTAGAAGTTTGACTAGAAAGTGGGCTGCAAGCAAGGATCGGCCAAGATGGGTTTTGCACAAGAAAGAAAGGAGAAATAGTAGGAGAGATAGGAGGAAAAAAAATTATAAAAAAAAAAAAAAAAAAAAAAGAAGAGATAATCCATCCCACTCACAATTCTCTTTCCCTCTTTCCTAAACTTCCTAAACTCTCTCCCACTCACGGCCTCTCTCTCTCACCTTTCCACCACTCACGTTTCTTTCTCCCTCTTTCCTAATTTCACTTACATTCCATCTCTCATCCTATTCTCTCTTTCTTTCTTTCACACCCACCTCTCTCATGGACTCTCTCTCACCAATCCATCTCTCACCATTCCACCTCTCTCCTATTTTTTCTCTCTCACAATTCCATCTCAATCACCACTCACATTCCATCTCTTTAACTCTCTCCCAGTCACGGTTCTCTCTCCCTCTTTCCTAATTTCTTCTTCTCTCTCTCCCCTATTTTATCTCCCTTTCCACACTCTCTCCCATCCACTTTCCCTTTCAATTTTTTTATTATTATTATTTTATTTCGAACCTTTTCATGACTCTCCACCTCTCCTCCTATTTACAATTTCATCACAAGTCCATCTCACTCACAGTTCTCTCTCTCCTCTTCTCCACCTTCCACGGTTTTAGAAGGAGGGACTCCTCCCAAAACGTGGAAGACACCCCCCCTCTTCTCCTCCTTCTCCTATATATACCCCTACGGTTAGGGTTTGTAATGTGTGCAATTTATTAATGAAATTTCTTCTTCTCTTCTTCTAGTTTTTGGCTTTCTAAGTTCTAGTTTGATTTCATGCTTTCAATTCCATGGTTGTAATGCTTTTGATTCATGCTTTAATTTTATGTCTTCAATATGGTTGTAATAATTCTAATTTAATTTTAAGCTTTCTGTTCTAGACCTCTAAATTCTAGTGAGAAGATTTAGAAGACTTGGAAGAGGAAGCCATGGTAGGATTATTCAAATGTTCAAGCTTCTTCAACTACATTCATGCAAGGATTAATTAGTTCATGCAATTCAACTTGGGTAGAAGGGAGTATCAATTTCTTATTTTTATTTTTGTGTTCTTCCTCTTCTTAACCTCTTAATTCTTCTAGTTTCTAATTTCTTCTTCTTAATCTCTACCTCTTTCTTCTTCTATTAGTTTTATTTTATTAGCATTCTCATCTCCATTAATCTCTCCACTCTATTAGGAATTTTAATTCTCCATTATTTTTAGTTTATTCTCATTCTCTATCTCTCTTGTTCAATCATGCTTTTAGGATTCTTATTTTTTTTATTCACTATTATCATCATGTTAGGATCTTAATTTTATTTTAATTTTAGATTTGGTAGCGCCATTTCAAGTGTGAGAAGCAAGCAATTTCAGCCAAATTCAAACACCTTTGGGTTTACCTCTCTGATCTCTTAGCTTTACTTTTTTTTTGTGTTTTTTTTATGTGGTTGTGGTTTGTGGCTGTGATTTATTCCTTCCAATCCGCGTTAGTTTGATAGGTTAGATGCTTATGTGTTAGGACGCCAATCAATTCATGCCAATTCAGTTCCCTAGATACGTAATTTTGGTAGATGCTTATGAGTTAGGATGCGTTAATTTTTGTTAGTTTAATTAGTTTAATTTACTACTTTAATTTGGTTCACTTTGCATTGCTTTTAAATGAGTAAAATAGAGTGGCATACATCTCCCTGAGTTCGACCCATAGCTACGACTGATCCGTATGCTTGCGGTTATTATTTCTTGTAAACAGGTAACAAAACCCTCTGGCTGACTCATGTATATGACCTCATCAAGATAATCATTAAGGAAAGCGGTCTGTACATCCATCTGCCAGATCTCATAATCGTGGTATGTAGCAATTGATAATAGAATTCAAATGGATTTAATCATCACTACCAGTGAGAAGGTTTCATCATAGTCAATACCCTCTTCTGAGTGTATCCCTTCGCCACCAGTCTTGCCTTGAAACGTTCCACCTTTCCATCCACTCCTCTCTTCCTCTTATAGATCCATTTACAGCCAATGGGTTTTACCCCTTATGGCAGATCTTCAAGAGTCCAGACATGGTTAGAATCCATGGAATCTATTTCACTGCCCATAGCTTCTTACCATTTTATCGAGTCAACATACTTAAGAGCCTCAGCGTAAGTATAAGGATCTGTGTCTGAACAATCAGACACCATGTGGAATTCTTCCACCTTTTGATCCTCCTCAATGAGAAGGTTCAAACGAGTTGGTGGTCTAATAGACCTCCCACTCCTCCTAGGCTATTGAGGTTGTTGCTCAACTGTGGGTACGTCAACTGGAATTTCTGTCGGCGCAGAAGGCACTTGGTCATTAGTTATTTCTTTAATGACCACTAGATCTGATCTTAGTGAGATCATGTCATCCTCAAGAAATGTTGCATGCTTACTAACTAAGACTTTCTAATTAACAGGGTCATAGGAGTAATAGCCTATTGTAGTCTTAGAGTATCCCAAGAAATAGCATCTATCTGTTCGGAATTCTAACTTATCTGTCTGTTGTTTCCTTACATGTGCTATGCAACCCCACACCTTAAAATGTTGAAGACGAGGCTTACGCCGATACCACAACTCAAAAGGTGTTTTGGTCACAGACTTTGTCGGTACCCTGTTCAGTATATAGATTGCAGTTTCTAGTGCAAAATCCCAAAAACTCAATGGCAGTTCAGAATAACTCAACCTGGACCGAATCATGTCCAACAAGGTTCGATTCCTCCTTTCTGAAACTCCGTTTTGTTGAGGTGTTCCTGGGGCAGTCAACTGGGTTATAATCCCAGCTTCTTTTAGATAGTCCCTGAACTCATTTGATAAATATTTTCCTCCTCGATCAGATCGGAGGCACTTGATGCAATTACCCAACTGTTTTTCAACCTCTGCTCGAAACTCCTTGAATTTGTCAAAGGTTTCTGACTTGTGGTGCATCAAGTATATATAACCACAGCGAGAGTAGTCATCAGTGAAGGTTACGAAGTATTCGTAACCATACCTCGCCTGAACGTTAATGGGTCCACACACATCAGAGTGTATCAATTCTAACACAACTTTGGCTCTTCTTCCCTTGTTAGAGAAGGGTTTCTTGGTCATCTTTCCTTGTAGACATGACTCACAGGTTGGATAAGGTTCTACCTTCAATAATTGTCCATCCTTCACCATACTGTTTATCCTTTCTACTCTAATATGACCTAACCTTAAGTACCAAAGATATGTTGAATTATCTTGGGCTGATTTTCTTTTTAAAGAATTATTGGAGATCTCATTTATCTCTAGTACTGGTTTTAAGAGATATAATCCGTTATCCAGTAGGCCAGAAGCAATAAAAGAATTATTAAACCGAATAGTTAACTTATTACAAAAGAGGAAAGTGTAACCATCAGCCTACTAATGGAAACAATGTTCCTCCTAAAATGAGGAACATAAAAATAATCTCTCAAAATTAAAGTACTACTACTGAAAATTAAAGTAAAATCTCCAACGGGTGCAGCACCCGTACCCATTCTCAAACGAACTTCATCCTTACTCAGTCTTCTTGTCAGCTTGAACCCCTACAACAAGTTGCAAATATGGGCAGTAGACCCCGAGTCTACCAACCATGTGTTAGTAGGTTGCTCTGACAAATTAGACTCATAAAGGACTAAGGTTTCAAAAATACCTTCTTTCTGTTTCTCCTGCTTCTTTTTTTGAGCAGCCAGGAAAGCACGACATTCCTTCTTCTAATGTCCATCCTTCTTACAATAGAAACAAGTCCCCTAGCCCTTGTTCTTCTGAATTCCCATGTTGCCAACCTTAGGGTTTTTGCCCTTGTCGGCCTTCTTCTTCTTCTTCTTGCCCTTGGGCTTTGAGGAAGAAGACTTGTCCTCTGTAGTCAAGACCTCCACTTTCTATTTCTTGGATGCAGCTTCCACCTCTTGCAACATGTTGCCTAGCTCAGGATGTTCCACAGAGAGTTTATTCATGTTATAATTAACAATAAACGATCCGTAGATCTCCTGAGGCAAAGAGTAGAAGATGATATTCGTCTTATAATTCAGCTTGAAGGATGTCTCAAGGTTCTCCAGTTCTTGGAACAAGTTTCGCATTTTCATCACATGATCGATAACCGAAGTTCCTTAAGCCATCTTCGTGCTATGGAAGAGTATCACCAGTTGATGATGGGCATGTCTTTTTTCTCTCCCATACATCTCCTTCAACTCCTCCATCATGTCCTTGGTCAAGTACAGATCCTTGACCGAATCAGTGATGGTCCTTTCCAGAGAACTCAATACGAGGAATTTGGCCTTAGAGTTTTTCTGTCGAAACAACTTATAGGCCGGCTTGGATTCGGGGTTTTCCTCATTTGGGAATTCAGGCTCTTCTTCATCCAGGACAGACATTAGACCTTCTGCAGACAGGAGTAACTTGATGTTCCTCCTCCAGTCAACATAGTTTGGGCCAGTCAAAATATGATCTTTAATAAGGGCAGCATAGTTCATTTGGATTGACATTTTTTAAATCTACATGATGTACAAAAATTAACAATTAGCATGATCTACAACCATTGAAATAACTAGGGTAAGAACAATCAATGGTCAATCACACCCTAAGCTTCCCTCTAGCTTATAGGGCATGAATTGGAAACCATCAACCCTCATACTCCTGACTTAACCGATCAAAGTTCATCGTTCGCATCTTGGTTGGGTAGACTATTTTGTCTGTCACTTAGACTTCTAATGTAATTTAGCCACCTGAGTGTCATGCCCATTCCTATCGGCTGGCACACACTCAAGTCAAGTGTTTACCCTTAATTTTGGAGAAAACTATGGTGTTTGTGGATTAACGCCTACTATCATAGTACATATACCACTGACCACATTCTCTGCCTATCACATGTGAGATGAGTACACACAATTTCACCAATTCACCCAAATATTATCCTATCGACATCTACAAGGGTAGATCGATGAAATTTCTACACTCACCAACTAAGGGAGGCCATGAGAATCCCACCAACCAGGGTTTCCCATATCACACTTGTATTAAAATTAAGAAAAAGCGAAAATGCATAAAAAACCACAAACATACATCCAATGTATAAACATAATAGCACATCCATCCAAGAAAAAAATATAAATACCAATGGTTATGGGATAACATCTTTAATCAACATGAGTTCATATCCATAATAAACTCACTTTGATTGAAAGATGGATGGGAGTCATCATAGCCTCATATGTTACTCTCACTCATGGCAATTATAGTGTGATAATGCATATACAACTAACTATTACAGGGAAATTCCAAAATTCTAATAAACTTGGACGCTTCAAGTGACCAAATCCTTCCTTCAATCCTCTCTTCCTCGAACCGGCAAGATCCTTGATTCACAATCCAAAAACATGATTCCGATCTCAAAACGATCTCCAAGCGGTTACAATGAATAATTTTAAACTAATTCAAAAATTATTACAATTCTTTCCAAATGAATAAAATTACATAACAGGAAACCAGTCCACCAAAATTGGACTGCCTGGAGGATAAAAAGGAAATCACATCCATGTCATGCCTAGCACACACATACATCTAATGCATGTAATTTTTAAATCCCATAATCATGGTCCTCATTACATATATGATGCTAAAAAAATAATATTCTAATATTTTATGCGAAAATTGCCCAAAAACACATAAAATCATCATTACCATGACAATCCAAGTCATTATGATCATGTGCATCCAATGCATCCATCATATAACCATTACCATGACAACTTATGTCATAACGGTTATGTGCATCACATGACCATTACCATGACAATCCAATGTCACAATGATCATCTGGATCACATAGCCATTATCATGACAACTTATGCCACAATGGTTATGACACATACCCCCACAAAGCAATCACATACATGCTTAAAATAAAATTATTAATAAATCATAAAATTATAATAAGCCATTATGCCTATTGGGAAGGTGGGTGAAGGGAAGAATCTCTCCACCCATCTTCTCCAATGAAATTCCCTTCAATAAACAAACCAGAATTTTTTATTTTTTTTGAAAAACTGCTACATAAAAATAGCCAAAAGGGAAAATCATTAAACAAGGTGCACATGGGCAGCATCGCACGTAGCAAGGCTGCCAGCGCATGCACTCAGTAGCCAGCCACGGCGCAAGTGGCTAGCAGGAAGGTGCGCGATGAAAGGGGGGCATGGTCACGGCATGGGGCTGGGGTGCGTGCGGCAAGTGGGGCGCGCATAGGCAGTAAGCCTGTAGCCCCTTGGTCGCATGCATCTCATCCCAATATTTTTTTTTTAAAATAAAAACTGAATACAATTTTTTAGAGCATCACATAAATAATGGAAAAAAGAAAACAACCCCAAAGATAAAGAGTCTTTGATACCACTGTTAGCATCGCAAGTGCGATCCAAGTGGAAGCAAAAATAAAATCACAATATCGATGGAGAAGTCATTCAATAAAGGAACAAAGCAGGGATTGATTATTACCTATGTCTCACAGATGCAAGATGTCACGCCCCTATCCCGATGTAAGATGTTTTGCCACATAGGGGTATGACTGGGACAATCACACATCATCTCAACACCAACCAGGATCGCAGATACAGTGTCCCGAGCCACAGTCCACCCTGTCATCACATTATGATGACAGAAAGGAACGTACCAAAAGGAATCAATCATTCCAATCACAGAGTTAGCGGAAGCAAAATTAAATTAAATCTGTGAAATTATAGAGCATCGGTTCTCTAATGATAACACATAGCACCATAACAGCGTTTGTAACCATTCAAACTCTCCTAATAATTAAACATACAGTTTGTACATGATTGTGAATGAATACAGAAATTAAATAATAAATATTTTCCCCAAGGTCACCAACTCTTGGGTGTACATCTACATCCAAGTCATGATCGTCAATTCCACTTGATTCGCATCCAACGGTGTTTGTCAAGAGGTTATTTGTATATAAACTAAAAAGAGGTTATACAATGGGGTTAGCTACACTAGCTAATGAGGGAACAAAGGAGAATGCGCATACATCACACAAACAATATCAAGCACAATGATGCATGCTAATGTTAGATTCATTTTCCACCTAGCACACAATTCTATCGGTCAAGTATATGCTACTGTGATAACTCGAGAGACACTGAGGGTCACTTATCCTATCGCCCTAGTGAAACCTCAATTATCACGAAGGGACCTACGCCGGTAGAAGCCATCATGACCACCTAGTGATAAATCCCAATAGCCATCACTACCCCTGTTCTGTCCTCTCCCACCTCCACAGACCACAGGTGCTCAGACTATCCAACACATGAACCTCTGTTGGCAAGGGTCGTAGCATAAGGGAACAAGCATCCTAGCCACAGATATACTATATGCAAGTCCTATCATCCCAAGAGGTATTCCGGGTGCATCAACGTCCCATTCCATGTAGTACCCGAGTACTAGTATGGCATGGCATAGCACATACAGATCAGGATGACATACAATAGTTTTCATAATTTAAATAAATTGGGGTTCTGGTACCGGCACACCCGGCACAGTAGCCCAATACAATGGCGAGCATACTATCACATTCTCAACAGTTCATAATTAAATAAAATGCAATGCACACCATGCTTATAAATATACCATAGCATGCTTTAATATTGATAATTTATATAATATTCAAATCCAACAAAGTCACCTAGAACCCACTCACCTAACACGGGTGTAGCCCGTGATTGGCATGAATCTCACCGAATAACGGGTGGCATCTGGCGTGGTTCACATGAATCTCACCGGTGCACCAACCTAAACACACAAAAGAAAAGCATTAAAACAGGTATAAAAGGGTCCCATGCTAGGCCCCCAAGGCTAAAATCAAGTTTCAACCAAGATAGCACGAGCGGATTCAGCAAGAATGAGTCCGTTCGTGACTCCGGTGCTGCTGTCATGGCCCATACTTTAAGAAAAATGGCGGGGCTTTGGCCCACACTTCCAAAACTTTGAGGGGGTTCTTTCTATGGTATTTTCAGTTCAAGGTCATCAGTGTTGACCATGGCCATAAGGCATTACCCATTGGGTAAGGTCTAAACTGCCTCGCGGATAAGGGGATATTTGGGGTGCAGGTGTAACATCCCCCCAACCATATTAAAAAATTTCATCCTCGAAATTTGAGGTAACCCAGGTCTTAAGGTATAAGGGTTCGTTGAAATAACAACGCTTTGGATTACCCCTTCTTAGACTAAGTCAAAGGTCAAGTCAAGGTAAAGCAGTGCCTATATGACATAGCAGGTCAAGTCCTTTAATTCTCTTTCTTCCTAGGGTCTCATTACCACAAGATGTGGTTCATAATACCCAGGCTCAATTGGGTCAAGACTCAGTAGTCACCTATATTCAAGGTAAGGCAGTGCCTATATGACACAGCAGGTCAAGTCCTTCAATTCTCTTTCTTCCTAGGGTCTCATTACCACAAGATGCGATTCGTAATACCCAGGCTCAATTGGGTCAAGACTCGATAGTCACCTCATTCTAGAGGCAACCACATTATCTTCTACACTAAACTGTGTTATGAAGAACAGGGAGTTCTCTAGAACCTCTGGATCAAGTGATACCACTCAGGTCTTCACTATCTAGTTACCCTTGGGTTACGGGGCTCAACCTATCCAGTCCCCACAATAGGGTTCACACTCTGAATGCTGTCACTTCTGGCTATCTCATTACCTTGCCCAACTTTAGAATGACTTGGAATATTGATGGAATCTCCTATTGTTCACTCCCAGTACGGAGGGAACGCATTTGGTGACCCATTACTCCATTCATATCTGTCGTTGGAGAAGGTCTTGTTACATCCTTCAATTTCATCTTTCAGGGTCTTTAAACCCTTCTCACAATGACTCCACAGGGAAAAGTTCTGTATGGTTCTCCTTTGAGAGCCAAACAACCTCCTATGGTAAGTCTAAGTCAACTCATGCTAATTAATCTACCCAGTCATTATTAAATTCGTTAACTACTACTACCCTAGGGTCACTACGACCAAGAGTCTAGGTTCAACTAAGCGATCATAGTGAGCCCAAGGTAAGGTTAAACTTGTGGTACCAGAGAATCACTCTAGTTACGCAAGTTTGAGGTCATAAGGACATATTTATATATACATACATATATCACACCAATTCATAGGCAAATTTCAAAAATTATATTCATATCCCTATGGGCATATCTGTCATGTAGGTCGAATCATAAGAACAAAAGTCCTCTAGTATGGTTGCTATGTCTTTTTGAAGGGTTAGTCAACGGTGTAGGACTTCCTCCATAAGTCTAAACAAGGTTTGGATGAACCAAGTAAAGTACAAATAGAGTCGTCACTAACTCATGTGTCATGAATGGCCTCCAAATACATGTGGCCTTTACGGCTCACTCAAATAAACCAGCCCAAGCCAGCCTATTATGTCATTTATCTAATATCTACCCACAGGGCTAGGCTTCCTATCCATAAGGTCTGAGTCCACCAACTCACGGGATCTAAGGGTCTTCATCCCCAAGAATAACTCTCCTCCCTTTTAGGTAAGAGGGAAGTCACAACGCACTCTATTGCCTGTCATTCCTTATTGGCTGGTTCGGCCAACGTAGGCCCAAGAACATAGACATCATGGTTTGTATCTAAGGTAGTAATTAATTATGCATGGGCAAGTAAAATGGGTGTCCAACCTAGGTATAGACACCAAATCATCGCACAATGGGGTGGTCAAAAGGTCTCTAGAGTCTAGGGTCAAAACTCCAAAGGAACAGCGAGCAGACTCATGAGCGGTGTCAGTGCTCTCGTTCCATTCATGTTTCCCTCGCAAGACAGGGAGAGCGGACTAACGGGCGGATGCGGAATGTGAATCCGTTCGCTCATCCGTTCTCAGAAGATCAAAAGTCTGAGAGAATATGAATCGATCGGACCTACAGGCGGACTCATGGCGGTAGATCCGTTTGTTAATCCGGTCAGTTATAAAGTCACAAATTTTAAATTTTGTGCAGGCCAGATTGATGAGCGGAGTCATGATAACTGATTCCGTTCGTTCTTCCGTTCGAGGAATTTTAACAAAAACAGAACCATGAGTTTTAAAACTCACTTTGGCTCCAAGGGAATACACAACCGCAGGGAGAGGGAAAAAGGCTCTACAAATTTCTTGAGGAGTTCTCTTGCGACTTCAAGCCTCAAAGATCACTTCTCTCTTGATTAAGGTAAAATTTCTCTTCCCTCTTCTCCTATCTATCCTCTATTCTTCTCATTGAAAGATTTTGCTTGTGTCTCTTCATCTTCTCCTTCATTTCCCCTTGGATTTGTGATAATTCATTCCAAGTATGATCATGTCTTGACTTTATTTGCATTCATATGGCCACATACACTATGTCCATGCCAAAATTGATTTAGACTAAAGCCTTCGGGTTTGGTTCAAGCTCTAACTATCAATGCCACTATAGGGACGACTTCTTACTTGCTCATTGCATTCATTATAAGCATTGTAGAGATTGCTTAACTTGCTTAGTTAGTTATCTTGGATTGGTCCTAGGCCTTGATTGGATAAGCTCTTCCATTCCTTCATGCTTGAGAAACCTTTCAAGATCATGTCTAATCCATTACATGCATCTAGACTTTACCAAATCATTCCATTGATATACCATCAAGTACATTTCTTATACATTGCATAATAGTAGATAAAATCCTTGGAGTCTACCTTCTTTTCTTGATAGTTCATCCTCCTAAGGTATTCCCGAATGCATTTTATATTCTTGAGATTACTTGCACAATCCTTGTTTTTCATTTTCTTTCCTCAACAAATTGTTCTTGCCTCAAGTTGATGCATTCCATTCCATAACTTGTTTGTTTGACATATAATGGGGGTAAGGGTAAGATAATCAACATAAGCTCATTGCTTACTTCAGCCTTACCCTTCACATCCACACATATGGGGTTACACGTGGGGTTTTATTTGCATAATAATCTTGTCTCTTCTCCTTTCTCTAAACACATCTCCAATGATTTTCCACGTTCCCATTATATATATTATCATTGCCTATATATATTCTTTTGATAGTGTGAAATCTTCTTTTCAAATCATCTCCTCATCTCTTAGGCATTTTGCTTTTCCAAACTTATTTACCAATCACATACATCACTATCCCACTTTGGCTTACCTTCTTGCTAGTCTACTTGGTGTCGTCTCGTGTGTGCAGGTGACCTCATGGCCCCAAAAAGAAAAAGGGACACTACTATCGTGCCTACCATTCCTATCACCCACCAGGTATCTCAATTGACCAATGAAGGGGCCGAGGGACATTCCCGGGGACGTCTCTTTAGTAGGAGAATCCTCGTGGAAAGGGACATAATGGTAGAGGAAATGTTGGCGTACCAGGTGGAGACTAGATTTGAGAGGTTGGAGTGGTCCAACATGCTAACTCCGCCCGAGTTCTACTACCCTGCCCTGATCAAAGAGTTCTACTCCAACTTGCTGTTGTCTGAGGGAGATGATGGTGATCTCAGACTGACTACTGTAGTGAAGGGAGCCGCCATCAATTTTACCATTGAAGAATTGGGAATCATCCTTGATGTTTCAGTAGAAGGAAAGAAGGTTTACTATTCTTCGGACGGCCATCAGGCCAAAGCCTGCACCCGGAAGAGAGTAAAGAGTTGTTCCAAGTTTTAACAAACAATAGATACAAGAAGAATAAAGATCTCTCCAAGTTTCATCCTTCCCAGCAGGTCCTTACTTTCATTGCCAAAACAAATTTGGTCCCCTCCAAGGCGTGCAGCACACACCCTTCTCTGATGTCTGCGGTATTAGTTCATTCCCTTTATATTAGCCAACCTGTTTGTCTTCCTTATATAATCATGAAGCACATGGCTCGCACTATTATGGGTTCCAATCAAAGACATGCGTTGCCCTACGGTCGACTACTCACTTGGGTTTTCCTCTGCTTCGAGGTGGATCTAGATCAGGAACTCAAGAAGTTAAGCACTTGGGAGCCTATCGGGTTCGACGCCCTATAAGAGATGAACCTATTCCTTACTTATGACAGTGCAGGGGGACAAATTCAGCATGGTAAGGGAAAAGGGATCAAAGATGATGAGGAAAATGACAGTGATGCCGATTCTGAGCTCAGGGGTCCCAAACCATTAGCAACAGGTATCTCAAGGGTTGCAGGGGGAGGTGATGACTTATCAATGGCCATCAAGAGGCTGGGCATGCGAGTGGCAAATGGCTTCAACAGAATCGAGAAGTAGCTCAATGCCCAGGCTTGGCGTATAGCGGATATAGAGCGAGGGATAGACAACATCAATTTTTTCCTCGATTGCGGTGGTGATGCCAGTGCCGACGATTAGCTCCGCTCTTCCTCCAAAATTCTCAAAAATTATCAGATCAATTCTTTTACTCTCTTGCCTTCAATGGGTAGTTTGTGGAACTATTTCCATTTTGCTTTCCTTTAGCTTCTTGCATTCCTTCTTTTCTTTTGATCAAATAGTGTGGAAACTCTAGAAATCTTCAAAATCAATATATGTATATACTGATCTTGCATAGCTACTATCAAATGGTTTTGGGTCAGACAGGTGAAATCTGATATTTGAACTGGAGAGAGCACAGGTATGCCCAAACAGGAAATGATACAATCATGGTTGGATTCGGAATCTAAGTTAAACATAATAGAATCACAGACGTCAGATGGTGAAGAACAATAGTTGCCTCTAGGAAAAATCAAAATCATGGGAATGGTGATATTTAGCGTCATATATATAATTAATTCCCACTTTTAGATCATTGTGGATTATGTGTTGGGTAACCTAGAGGGGGGTGAATAGATTACCGCTAGTGGATTTTGCCTCTTTTTCGATTAGTTACATACGTAGATTAAATATAGCAATGTAAGAAAACAAAAGTAAATGAGGCACAAGATTTATAGTGGTTCGGCTAACTTAGCCTACATCCACTCCTCTCAACCTTGAAAGAATTTCACTAGTATTTCCCTTTCAATATAGTAGATGGGGAAATGACACATTTACAACTCTTTTTAACAAGATAAGAGGATCCTTACAATCTTAGTTCTAGGACAAGAGTATCCTTTCAATCTTAGTTACAGGACAAGAGTATCCTTCCAATCTCTTAAGGATGAGAGGATCCTTGTACTAAACTAAGTACGGTCTAGATTAATGCAATAATGCTTTCTCAAATCAAAAGCATAAACAAAATAAATACATTAGAGGTGTGGTATAAATACCTATCAAAGGGTAGTGACACTTTACCCTTTTGAGTGATGTCAGTGCACAATGATATAAATGATGTCGATGATAATGATGCACCTTATGTCCGTGCACAATGATATAAATGATGTCAATGATAATGATGCATCTTTGATCTCACAATGCACTTCTCTTGATGATACAACTTGGAGAAGATGTGGAGAATAGAGAGCTTGAGTTCTTGGATAAGAACAATAAGTTGGAGCTTTGAGCTGATCAACACTAAAGAATGCTCTCAATAATGATTTGAAACTCTCTTCAAATGATCTCAATTGGATGTGTATATTGTATGTTCAAGGGTTGCTTTTAGAGCCATTTTGATGCTCTATTTATAGCAAAAATATGGGTGGAGTTTGAGTCTCAACGGATATAAAATGGTCATAATTTTAGCCTGTCGGTCAACCTATAAAGAATGTCGGTCGACCGCCAAAAACTAGCCGCTAAAGAATTAGTTGTTAAAGCCAATTTTTGGGTTGTCAGTTGATTTTCGGTCGACCTATGGATCGACCTATAGGTGTCGGTCGACCGGCAATTCTATCGGTTGCAACCGACAGGCCACTGGAAATAAGCTTGTGACTTTTAATTGTTGTAGGTCAACCGATAGACAGTTTGTCCTATTTTTAACTGTTTGTCAAGGGGTTTTTGGTCCGGCTTGCTTGGGACTTCATGGGGGCTTTGCCTAATACTTTCATGGCCATGTTTCTTGAGTCTAGGGCATAGGAATAAGTTCCTCCTAGGGTCTCTAACATGTGAATGCAATGTGTGTGTGATGTGATATGCACGTATACAGAATGTGTTCTATGTGCACTTGAATCTTCTTGGAGCTTCTTCCACTTGTGGGTGTGAGTTCTTGGCTTCCTTTAGAGATGTTCTTCAATCTTCAAACCTCAATCTTTGATCATTCTCTTGTAAAAATGGTGAGGTGTCTTGAAGTTCTTCCATCTTCAAGTTGTGAGAGATTTCTTCTTGAGCTTCCAAGTCTTGGACTTTTTTTGAGCTTGATGTTGAACTTCTTTATTCAGCCTTTGTGCTATGTCCTTTAAGTCTTGGCTTGTTCTTCTTTATTCTATCATCAATCATGTTGACATAATGATACACAATGGCTTGTACCAATACGTTTGTTATCATCAAAACAATCATGGATGGAGGGAAGTGTTTTCCCAACAATCTCCCCCTTTTTGATGATGACAAACATATGATTTGACTAAAGTATATATAATGCAATGATAGAATAAATAACACAAGAAGCATATATTTTCACCAAGTATTATATATAATCATTCTCCCTTCTACCCAATTAAACATACTAAAATAATTCAAATCATATCAATCCTTCTCCCCCTTTTGTCAACAACAAAAAGGAGTAATATGGGGCAAATTGGCTCCCCCTGAGCTAGTGCTGATAAATAATTTAAAATATTCATTTTTAAAGTAAATAATGCAAGAGTAAAGCATAAATTAACTTAGGGTGGCTCCCCCTAAGAGTGTGCTTCCTCGTCAATAATATGCATCTTAATAAATCTCAAGAAGCAAAATATCATATCATAGCAGATATAAGAACTTAAGCTCACCATTCTATTTTTCTCTTTCTCTTCAAACATAGCAACAAAGAAAAATTAATTATACATTGGATCCCACTATCCATCCATGTTAGGATAAAACATACCTTTAGGTACCCAAACTTTTCTAGAAGCATGATTTTGTGTTGTGGGTATGTGAGTTGTTGGCCTTTGGTATTTATAGAATCTATATGGTGCTTGATATTTATGTGGTGTGTAAGACCAATTGTTTATATAAAGCCTTTGGTGATCATAAGGCCTAGTGTATGTGTTTGGCCTATACATCATGTATGATATTTGTTGAACATATGACCCATAGTAATTTTGTGATCTATATGGTGCTTAAGGTCTATGAGGAGCCAAGTACTGTCTTTGAGGTCTTCTAGGGACAAATTCTCTTTGAGGTCTTTTGACCCTCTTTTGAGAAGTATAGTAGAAGGCATGGTTTCCTCTTTTTCTTTGAGGTTTTTGACCTTGTGGTGTTCTTTGATTGTTTGGAGATGGTGTATGGGAGGTTGAGGCTTGGCCTTGTTTTAGAGTGGTTTCCATCACAACCTTCTTTTTCCCTTTGGCTTGAGATGGTATTCCTTTATTATAGCCAAGACCTTTATTTTGATGTCCTTTGTGTGGAGTTTCTAACAATGCGTCTAAGGTCTTTTGTCCTTTAGTGAAGGTGTGCAATGTGGAGGTTAGATTCTTATTTTCTTCTTCTAGGTTTTGTGCATGTGAATTCAACTCATCAATTTTATGTAGAAGATTGGGTACTTCTTTTTCCAAGGCCTTTTTAGAAGCTTCCTTTTGGAGACTTACATCATAAAGCTCTTCAAAGGCCTTTTGAAGTTCTTCGTATTTTAAATCATCATTGCAAACCGACAAGGAGCTTTGATAAGGAGAGTTTACCTCATCATCATCATTGTTGTGAGCCATTAATGTCACACCCCAAACCACCCCCTAGGCAGGTCAGGCGGGTAACCCAAATGTCGAACCACATCCACCGAAACTCCAGGATCCGAAAGCAAACACCACTCAACAGACACACACCATATTTACAATATATAAATGGAAACTGAGTGCAACGGAAGCTAAAGTGTTATATATACATAAGAGAGCTACCAAAAGTACATTGTTCGATAGTAGCTCACAAACCACATACTACCATAACTACATTGTTTAACAGAGGATCACCTCACAGAAACTCATAACAACAACATACATGGCCCTTTTCATAGCCCAGCATCATAAAACAAAATATACAAAAGCTGCATCCGTAAGATATACAAAAGAAAAGCGCCAATCGACTATCCACAAAAAAAAAATGTTCTACGAACATTAAAAAGAAAGGACAGCCGCCATCAAATAAGCTCCTCCAACCTAATCCTGTGCACCCACATCAGAGGGATCACCTCCATAGGGGTCCACACCTGAATGCTCACGATCACCATCACCATATTGTCTGTAAGGATCCTCCTACTCAGGGAGATGTCCACCTGCAAAATCATCTAAAAGAAACAATCCACAAGAGCTGAGCTCCACCAAGCCCAGCAAGTGAATAAAAGATCATGCAAGCAGGTACAACCATTACAATCATGAATCTACATGTTGGGTTCAATTTTATTACTCTAGTCCACCTAACATCACAGCTAAGTCACCAAGTATATGCTACTTGCAATGACTCGGGCAACAACCTCAGTCGCTCCCTTATCGATCTTCGGTTGCTACCTCAATCATTGCGGGTGGAACCCGCACTAGTCCGGGAGCACCGACTCCCTCCCTTGGCAGACCCCAAGTTAACCACGTCAACCTGACCTGGCTTCTACTGCCCTCGGCTGTTCAAGAGGCCATGATTATCCAATACATTCACCCCTGTTGGGAAGGGCTGTAGCATAAGGGTATGTTCACCTAGCCCAAGATCTACATGATCAGTATGAGTTGAGTGGTGTTGACCGTATCCCATTCTACTGGCTATCACAAACCTCATTTCTAGTATGAAATGCACGGTGCTCCCGTAGCCCATACTACGGCTCACCATGCCTTTCATTTCCAAGCCGTCTATTATGGCATCTAAACTAACAATCACATAGTATACATTTGATTCATCAAATAATTAATCAACATGTTCACAACCATAGTCCATAGTTACATCAGTAATTCCAATATCCGAAAGCAATTTAAATAATAGCATAGCACAGATAATAGTAATAAAGGTAACTTTGTTATCTTCGATATGTTCACAAGGTCACACCTACAAAAATGATCCGATATCCACTCACCTTGGCTATAATTTGCCAGATTCGAAGACTGCTGATCTACAAGAGTGTACGGATACGCGTGGCCGGGCAGACAATTAAAGCCTCAATAAATAAATAGAAAATTACATTAATACACACTAAATTGCCCTACATAACTAGGGGTGACCTTGGTCAATCCTCCAGACCAAAGCAGGACTCAAAACTGCCATGACAACAGCAGTGGTCGATTGGCACTGGTCTGTTGTGGCCAAAAATCAATAGGGGTTTATGGTTTTAGACCCATAGGGTGCCCAAGTACTGTTCTAAGTGACTACAGGGGTTAGGGTCAAGTTATTCATTAATGGTTTACACTGGTTGATTGGACTGGTCTATCCAATGGACCAGTGGCAATCAACCCATTGCTCTAAGTGTAGGAACAGGGCTAGAAAGATGTGTTTTGCATTGGGGTTCATACCAAAGGCTCTAAAAGAATGTTCCAGACCTTGGGGTGGGTCTAAGACAGCACAGGCTTCAATAGCCTACAGTGGTTGATTGGTACTGGTCCATCCAATGGACTAGTGGCAATGGACCAGTGTGGGGTTTTAGCTACAGAATTGAAAGGGGTTCACACCAGGGTTATTAGATGGTACTACAGTAGTCCCATCAATGGTTTGGGTTATGCTTCTATGCCAGATACAAGTTTGGTTGCCTAAAACCCGTCTCGGGATGTCAGATTAGCTCTAAACACCGGTACAGAGCATGGATTTCAGCTGGGATGACATGCAAGGCCTCATACGGGGCATTATAGACCATGAGGTAAGCTAGGGGTAGCACAAGCTTCAGTTTCCTGCAGTGGTCGATTGGTATTGGTCCATCCAATGGACAAGTGCAAGAACAGCTCAAAAATTTAAAAGTTAAGGCTATTTTGGCTTAGATCTTTGGATCAACAGCATGCATGGATGATCAGGGGTTACAGTAGGGTTCCATGCATGATATCGAACCTATACATAGTGATAAAGCAAACATGCATGGAGGTTTGGTGCTTTTGGTTATCTATGCTAGCATGCTTGGCTGTTCACATAAAGAACAGCAGAAATCACACATGAGTAGGTGTATATTTGTGTTATAACAATTTTGTTTAAGGAAATCAATGCCTTACATCAACATATTATGAAGCTAATAAGTCCCATACCCATAAGGCTCATTTCAAACCAACTATGGGCATGTGAACCAGTTAACCAAGGCTGGTTTTGACAGTTATAGCTTATGTTCATCATGTCACAGGCGGATAGCAGATCGAGCATAACAGATTTACATTTGCATACAAGGCTCAAAGCAAGAAAAGCTAGTAGAACATGCTTAACTTTGTAGACACATGAAGGCATGGCTGTACAGCCAACAACAAAGAAGATTTTTAAGATTACAGCCATGGAAAATGGAGGATACAGCAGAGAACAGCTGGGTTTGGGGCTTACCTTGAAGGGTCCAAGCACAAGGATGGCTCTAGCTCTTCCTTTCCTCTTCTTCCCTTCTCTTTCTCCTTCTCCTTCTCTTCTTTCTCTCCAACGGACTGAGTAGGAGAGATTTTGGGTTGAGGCTGGTCTTTATATAGACCCAGCCACTAAGGTCTGTTTGCCAAATGTGTTTTATGAAAAACACATTCTTAAAACCAATTCTCTTATGCAAATAGCTTCAAAGTGGGCCCCACACAATCACATTGTTAGGACAATATTTCCTCGGATCATTCTAGGCACGAGGAGGTGATCCGGGACACGAAACACTGGGCCCCACGCATCTGAGATGCATTCTATGCAGTTTTGCAGTACTGGTCGATCCAACTGGTTGATCCAATAGACCAGTAGGGATGGACCAGTAGGTAAATCCCTATTGTTTTTACATCCGGATCCCACTAAGGCCTGTGCCATGCCTAAGGCATTGTCCTTGTATAACTTGTGGTCTTTAAACCCCATTTAATCATTTAAAAATGAATTTATTCCTATTTTGGTTAAGCAGGGGTTGTACCTCAGGTTGTCCATCATTTTGTGTATGGAACAGTAGCGCAGGTCTGGTAGCTGCCTTCGGATCAGTAGGTATGACATCACCGGAGTTTCCCCCTAAAAAATGATCACCGGGTCGGTGCACCACAGGTTGTTAGGATCCATCAGGTTTCGGACCTACATTCAGAGTTCGGATCAGTGTCACACCCCAAACCACCCCCTGGGAGGATTTAGGCAGGTGACCGGACATCCTACGACATCCATCAATCCCCAAGGATCTAGAAGCAGTATTTACACGTCACAAACTACACATTGAGGTTAAAAGATAATAAAATAATATCAGAGTGCCACGGAAGATCAGACTACCCATAGATGATCTATATCATCAATAAACAGATCCCAATTTTCCTATGTTATACCATATACATATCCATTTATGTTCAATACGTACATTGTCTTGGTAATTACACTTCTTAAAAGAAAGAAACTTAAACAATAACAAAATCGTCGCTAAGCAACGAGATGAGGAAGATCTGCAATTCCATAGACAACTTCCCCGCCCATTGAAAAACCTATTCCCGCAAAATTAACTAAAAGAGAATATACAAGAGTGTGAGCTCCACCGAGCCTGTGAATGAAATATAAACCATGCATGCACATGCAAGCACAACTAAATGAGTCCTACATGGGGTGCAAATCATTTTATTTATTAGCCACCTAACATCACAACTAAGTCAGGTCAGTGCTACTATAATCCCCAATACATGTATCCCTGGTGTGGGCTTGGTTACCCCTTCCCGCAATACACCCATTGAGTTGTCAGAGAAAACTAGTCGGCTCTAGCATCCCTTCCTAGGTCAGCCCGACCAGCCCTCTGTGATTAACCAGGGGGACAACCGTTTCTTCTCTCATGCACCATTTCGGTGTTCTTTTATTTATTTTTTTTTATTTTATTTTTTTTTTCACTCCCTGATAATTGTCCCCACAGGCATCCAACACCTTAACCCCTGTTGGCAAGGGTGCGTAGCACGGGTGATGAAACCCTAGCCCCATTTCTATATGGCATCGTATGAGTCAGGCGGTGTCAACCGTATCCCATAATACGGGTTACCACAGGCCTCATTTCCAAGCCGGCTACGGCATCTAATCTAGCAATTCCACATACAAGCATTATCATACATTTCCAATGTTCATCAAATAAGATTCAGAATTCAAATGAGAATATAAAACAATTTAAAGTAATTAAAGATAGTAAATATTGTTGTTGTTGTCATGACCCATCAGTCATGTTACACCTACACTCATGGTGTAATTCCACTCACCTTGGTTTGATCCTACCGGTTCAGTTGTTTGTTCAGTTCCGGCCGGTATCTGGCTGTGCACCTCGAGCACGGAAACAAATCCTAAAGTAATAAATCAAAAATATGTTATTTTAATTATTCACACTATTTTGGATAACCCAATGTTAGTCTAGGCTCCTAGGTCTAACTCGGTGCTTAATCCGAGATCACTTTGAATTCTCCGGGCCTTGCACTGGGTCTTAGGTCATGTCCCGGTGCATGGGCCAGTGTTAAGGCATAGGGGCAAATTGGTCATTTGTAATACTAGTACCTGTCACTAGGTCAAAACATGGTCTCACTACAGTCTGTGATACACTTACACTGCTGTCCACCTTAGGTCAGTGCTGTAAGATCAAATACAGCAATGTATAGACACATGCGGGGCCCACTTAGGGTTCCAAAATATTTTTCATTTATGGATAGATGTGGGTGAAGGGCATTTTTGTCATTTCCCACATCCCACAGTGTCCAGGGATCAAGGCCATTAGGAAATCATAGATCTGCCCCTTCATTTCTGAAAGATTCCATCACTGGGCCTTGCTGCATCGCCCAGTGCCTGTAGAATCGACCTTGGGCTGAGTTTCCAAGGTGAGGCCTGCAGGGCTAGGCCCACTCTTGATCCTCTGCATGTTTGGGGGGTCCAGTAGCCCAGGGGGTGCTCTACATCATGATCCAAAGGGTTTCTCCATCAGGGTTCCAATCAGGCTGACTGTGGCTGCCCAAGTAACCCTGGTGAATAGTGTTCAAGGTTTTAGGCAAGGCTTGGAATTCAGTTCCAGCCCTGTTCACACCTGAAATCTCCTGAAACAAGGGGCTTGAGGGTGTACCCATCTAGGGTTAGGGCTGTACAGCCTTAGCCAGCTCCTATGGTTCCAAAAACACTGGCCAATAGGCCATCTAGCAATGCAGGTGGACACAGCCAGGTTTCGGCCATGGCAGCAGCATAAGTGCCTGATGAAAAGTGATAAAAATCACAGATCTCCCATGCTCTATGTATGCATGGCAGATCTGAAGCCAGACTGGGCAAACCCTAGCTTGTTTGGGCTGCCCAGGGTTGCAAAGCACAGAAAGAGTAGAGAAAGAACAGGTACAGCAGGTATGGGGGTGGTTCTTTACCTGAATGATGCTGTAGGTGAGCTCGGATCAGCCTGAGATGGGCTGCTGCAGCTCCTTCCTCTTTCTTCCTTCTTCCTTCTTCTCCTTCTTCTTCTTTCTCTCCATTCTTTCCTCTCCTTTCTCTCTCGGATTCAGATCTACCAAGGGCTCTAAAATGAGCCCAAGGCCTTCTATTTATAAGCCAAGGCCAACTAAGGCCTGTTTGCCTTCAGTCCCTCTTTTAAAAACTGATTTTTGGAACTGATTCTGTTCAGTTCTAGGCTCTCTGGTGGGGTCCACGCTGAACCAGCGGTATGAGGTGGTCCCCCAAACTTCCCTCAACCTATGGAGAGTGCCCATGTCCAATATGGGTGGTCCCCACACATCTATACATTAAAATACAGCAATTTCCCACTCTGGGTGATGTCACTGGGTTTGCTGCATCGCCCAGTGCCATTGCCCAGAGAATTCATCTGCAGAATTTTTTGGATTGAAATGAAATTTAAGTCCATTTAGAGACATAATTGGGCCATGGTTCCTTCTAGGAAAGTGAATCTCTATGAATCTATTTTCTAGGAAAACTGGAATCAAAGGAAAATAAGATTGGATGATGAAGTTATGATATTTTTATTACACAAAGGTCAACCTGTCAAAACAGCAGGATCCCATTTTGACAGCAACTTGAGATAAACTTTTAACTAACTAAGAGACAAAACGAGGTGATGGTGTCTTCTAAAAAAATTCAGCCCTATGAGTCTAGTTTCCAAAAAAATTAGAACCAACTCAAATGAAGTTCGGGTGGTGGAGTTATACCACTTTAACTGAGAGAAGGTCAATCTGTAAATTAGCAGAATTTATCATTTATGTTGGGATTTAAGATGTATCTATGGAATTGGGTTCTCATTATCAAACCAATCATGAAAATTGATATTTGGGTTTTAAAAATGCTTTATCTAAAACATTCAAGGTGATGAGGGACATCATTAGTTTAGCCTAGATCTAGGATTTAAGTCCAAGGGTCCTAGAATCAAGGTATGACACCTTCCTTAATGTACATTATGCAGTGGGCTATACAACTACAAAGGTCTGCATCCATCTTTTGACAGGTATGTAGGAAGATATCCTTGGGGTTTCTCCATTAAATTCAATCACTGGAGTGTCACTCCACAGTGTGCTTGGATGCCATGTCAGGGGTTTCCTGTCCTACATTCAAATCCCCAGCCAGTCAAGGGCGGGTTTGACAGTCAGGGTCTGAGCATGGATGTGACATTCCTCCCCCCTTACAAGAATTTTGTCCTCGAAATTGACGTACCTTGTATGCTGATAAGGTGAGGGTATTCTTTACGCATTTCCTCTTCATTTTCCCATGACGCTTCCTCGGGGGTATGGTTTCTCCATCGAACCTTAACGTGAGTAATGGTACAGTTGAGGAGCTTATGTTCCTTCCAAGCCAGGATCTCTTCGGGTTGCTCCACATAGGTCAGGTCAGTGTCGAGATGTTCTGGTTCAGCCAAAAGTACATGTGTCGGGTTGGTGATGTACTTCTTTAACATCGATAAGTGAAACACATTATGCACACCTTCAAATGTCGGAGGTAGAGCTAGCCGGTATGCTACTGGTCCAACTCGTGTTAAGATTTCGTATGGACCAATGTATCTCGAGCTCAATTTCCCCTTCTTGCTGAATCGTATGATTCCTTTAGTTGGTGATACTCGAAGAAATACTTTTTCGCCGACTGCGAACTCAATATCGTTCCTTCTATTATCAGTGTAGCTCTTTTGCCTTGATTGAGCCACCCTGATCTTTTCTCTAATCATGTCCACCTTCTTGCAAATGACCTGTACTAATTCCGGGCCTATCATGCGCCGTTCGCCAACTTCATCCCAGTAGAGAGGCGTATGGCATTTCCTCCCAAAAGTGCTTCGTAAGGTGCCATTTCAATGGTGGAGTGGTAGCTATTATTATAAGCAAACTCTATCAAGGGAACATGCGTGTTCCAGCTATCCTTCATCTCCAAGGTACATGCTCTGAGCATATCTTCCAGTGTCTGGATGGTCCGTTCGGATTGTCCGTCGGTCTGAGGGTGGAAGGCAGTACCGAGGTTTAACTGAGTGCCCATAGCTTGTTGGAGACATCTCCAAAATCTGAGGTGAACCTAGGGTCTCGATCAGATACGATGTTGATCAGTACACCATGAATGCGAACCACACCATCGATGTATAGATGGGCCAGCTTATCCGACAAATAAGTAACCTTGATAGGAATAAAGTGGGCCGATTTCGTCAATCTATCAACAATCACCCAAATTACGTTCATGCCCTTCTTCGTCAATGGTAGACCAGTCACAAAATCCATGGTAATATGATCCCACTTCCATTCAGGGACTGGTAATGGCTACAACAGCCCATGTGGTCGATCCCTTTTCGCCTTTATCTGTTAGCAGGAGAGACATTCCAAAATATATAGTGCTACGGTTTCCTTCATTCCAATCCACCTGTAATACCCCTTTAGATCCTTGTACATCTTTGTGCTACCCGGGTGTATGGAATAGGGTGAATTATGGGCTTCTTTGATAATTCAATTCTGCACATCATAATCGGTTGGGATGCACAGTTTCTAAATTTTAGTGCTCCATCATTAGCAATCGAAAAGTCCGGATCCTCCCAAGTTCCTTGTTGGATGCCTCTAATAATCTTCCATAACTCCGGGTCACTCGGCTGTTTTTCTATTATCTCATCTCTGATTGTTGGTTGGACATCCAAAGGCTGCCAACAACACTGTTGTACCATCAATCATCAGTTCCAAATCAAACTTTTTGGCTTCCTCAATCAATTGCTCACTAACAGCTAGGGAGGCAAGAGATTGTGTCTAGGCCTTTCTGCTTAGCGCATCTGCAACTACGTTGGCCTTTCCAAGGTGGTATTGTATGTCATAGTTGTAATCCATTACTAGTTCCAACCATCTTCTCTGTCTCATGTTCAGATCTTTCTGTGTGAAGAAGTACTTCAGGCTCTTGTGGTCGCTGAAGATTTCGGTTTTCTCACCATACAAATAATGCCGCCAAATTTTCAAGGCAATGACCATCGTCGCTAGCTCTAGGTCGTGAGTGGGGTAGTTCTTCTCATGTTCCTTTAATTGCCTTGATGCGTAGGCGACCACCTTCCCTTTTTGTATCAAAACACAGCCCAAGGTAGTTCTGGACGCATTTGTGTACACACTCATGCCACCTGTGCCATCAGGGATGGTCAAAACCGAAGTTGGCACCAATAATCTTCTAAGCTCACAAAAACTCTTCTCACATACATCCGACCATTCAAACTTTGCTCCCTTCCTAGTTAGCCGAGTCATTGGCGCCAATATTCATGAGAAGTTTTCAATGAATCCACGGTAGTAACCGGCCAGTCCTGGAAACTTCAGATTTTCGTGGCGCTCTTCGGTGTCTCCCACTCAAGGCGGTTACTCGAGACTACATGTCCCAAGAACCCTATCTGGCGGAGCCAAAATTTGCACTTGCTGAATTTCGCGAACAATTGATGTTCTCTTAGTCGTTGAAGTACGAACCTAAGGTGATGTGCATGTTCCTCTGCATTCTTCGAATAAATTAAAATGTCATCTATGAAGACTAGGACATACTTGTTCAGAACGTCATGAAATACTCTATTCATCATATCCATGAATGCTACAAGGGCATTTGTCAGTCCGAAGGACAGTTCCAAAAATTTGTAGTGTTCGTACCAGTCTTATGGATATCACTGCTCTTGATTCTCAGCTGGTGATACCCAGATCTGAGGTCAATCTTTGAGAAAACACTTGCGCCTTGTAGCTGATCGAACAAGTCATCGATGCGCGACAACGGATATCGATTCTTGATTGTAAGTTTGTTCAGCTCCCGATAATCGATGCACATACGCATACTTCCGTCCTTCTTTACAAACAGGACCAGTGCTACCCAAGGTGACACACTGGGCCGGATAAACCCTTTCTTTAACAGATCCTGCAACTGAATTTGTAATTCCTTCAACTCTATGGGCGTCATACGATACGGTGCTTTAGACACCGGGGCTGCTCCGGGGACCAAATCTATTGCAAACTCTGTTTCTCGCTCTGGCGGCAGTTGAGTTAAGTCTTCAGGGAATACATCAAGAAATTCCCGGACTACATCCAACTCTTCTAATGGCCTTACCTTTGCTTCCGTATCCATAATTGTAGCCAGATACCCTTAGCACCCATCATCCAATAACTTCTTCGCTTGGAGTGCAGATCTCGTTACCTTCTTGGGCTTCCTTACCAGTTAACTTTTGTAGGTAAATTCATCTCCTTCCTTAAGCTTAAACACAATCTTCCTTTCCGCACACATGACACTTGCTCCATGAGCAGACAACCAATCCATTCCTAGGATTACATCAAAGTCCTTCATGTCAAACTTGATCAAACGTGCCATCAAGTTTCGCCCGCAAATTTCTATCGGGCAAACATCGAATACCTCCTTTAAACTTATTACACTTCCGGCTGAAGTGCTTACTACAAACTTGTGCCCTATATTTCTTGGATTTATGTTCATTCTACTTGCAAAGATATTAGAGACAAAGGAGTGTGATGCGCCAGAATCAAATAGCACATACGCAGGGATGGAAGCTAGGTCTAGGGTACCTAAGTTTGGATTAAAATAATGATGCAATCAATAGTCTACTTAGTAATATATAGCTTATCTAACTTTATTCTGTGGTTCTTTTTGGAAAATACCTGTCATTACTTTCGGATTCACTTCTGCTTCCTCATTAGTCAGCGCATACACTTTCCCTTGAGTCCGGCCGTCTTGGTGTTGGTAGGGCCAGCCAGATGATTGGAGTCTTGAGGGTACGTTGTTTTTCCAGTGCACACAGTCTCTTACGAAATGACCAGGCTGACTGCATCTAAAAGGTTGGATGGGATCGGTAGATTGGGAAGGAAGCACAGAGCAGGCAGATTGAGATGAAGCTTGACTTGCTTAGCTTGTCGTCGACCGCGGAGTCTGGACAGAAGTTGTAGCTTGACCAGAAGCCAGACGAACATACTGATTTGACTGATTATAGGCCGAACGGTATGGTTGCAAGTTCTGGCCCACTTCCAGCCTCCGGTATTGCAATGAACTGGGGCTGCCAGGATTCTTAAAAGTCTTGTTAGGCCAGTTGTAATTCTGAAAATTGCTAGGCCTCTTAGTTGATCCTTGTGATGCAGTCGACTTATCCTTCAGTCTGTCTTCAACAATCTTAGCCTTATCAACCATTCAAGCATAGGTTTCAATCTCCATAATTGACAACATAGCCCCTATTTCAGGTTTGAGTCCTTTCTCAAACTTCTTGGTCTTGCTTGCCTCATTCCTCAGGTGATCTGGTGCAAAATGGAGCAGATCTTCAAACCGTTGTTGATATTCTAGTACTGTCTTTGATCCTTGCGTAAGGACAAAGAACTCTGCTTCCTTTCTATCTCTGAGGCTCTCAGGGAAGTAATTCTTGAAGAACACTTCTTTGAGCTGGTCCCCTGTTGGGTCAGGATAAGTTGCCTCAAGATTTGGCCGAGTTGATTTCCACCATGCTGCGGCTTCATTTTGCAACTGGTACCCAACACATATCAGTTTTTGGGCATTGGTACATTCTAGTACTTCAAAAGCCTTCTCCAGGGTGCTAATCCACCTCTTAGGCTGAAGTGAATCTAATTCAACTTTAGAGAAAGATGGAGGGTGGTGTTTCTAGAACTTCTCCATCACTTTAGCTGTGGAGTTTTCTACTGAAACCTGAGGCACCGGAGGAGGAAAGTTTGGAGGGTGGTTAGGTTGTGGCGCTGCTCTCTACTGCATGGCAGCCAAGAGCTATGCGTTCATGCTGATCATCAGCTCTTGTTGTTGTTGTTGAACCTGCAGTTGAACTTGCTACTATTGTTGCATGGATTGCATCATAGTAGCTATGATTACAGAGATCTCTCTGGCGGTCATAATTGGTGGAGGTAGGGGTGCTTGAGCCAGAGGGATCACAGGTGCTGGAGGAACCTCATGAGTTCGGGGAGGAGGGACCTCAAGCACGCTCCCAGAGGTAGCAGATGTTTCAATGGTCGGGCCCGGATCACTTGATGGTCCCGCTTCTCGCACGAAATGAGATTGCATATCGCTGTGAGTTCTCTTGTTTGCCCTTATACTAACCATGAATACTTTCTAGAAAGAGAGTGGACGTAATGTGCTTGTTACGTATACATTACATTCTATATGTATATATATATATGTTTTTTATATATTTACTAAAGCAGTCACACATCGTCATCGTACACACAAATATACACATTTCTATATTATCAACGCATCTTGCATTTCACTAAAAGCATGCCCACGTGTTTAAGTATAGGTACACACATCTTTTTTTTTTCCTAGGTACCTGAACTCAGCAAGCTAGACTCTGGAGTCGCTGTCCAGTCATACATGCGTGCAGGTCTAGGTAAAAGATATCGTCTCTAGCTTGTTCTGCCAACGCCCCACGTTCCTCAATCCTTTAGACTTCAGCCCAATCTAGGTGGTCTCTTAGCACTCTCTTGGCTGCATCCTTAATTGCACGGATTTTGGATAGCCTTTTCTTTAATTTCCTAAGGTAACGCATGCTGCTGGAATTTTGCCAAGTCCAAACAACACGACCATTACCTGTCATAGGAAAACAGTCGTTAGTTCTCTACGGATGGTCTATTCTATGATAGGTTATTGGTCCCAAATGCTTATCAATACTTACAAAAACAAACACAATTACAGTAGCATAACAACATACATATATATATGGTCTTACACAACCATAACAATTTCAGCCTAGTACACAATTGGGGCTTACATACGCAATTTTAAATTACCCATTCCCCAGGTGTTTTATAAGCTGTTTACCATGGCCATCCGCCATCCATAAAAGAAAAAAAAAAATTGTTCTATTTTAGAACAAATGGATGCATTAAAAATGCTTACTCATAAGCTTCTATGTACATATGCTACATGCATTTCCCCCTCTTTTTTTTATAGCTAATTATACAAACTTGCATATTTATTTTATTCGTGCATATGATTTTTTTTTTTTAAACTGAAAAAGTTGCAAAAACCCAGATTTTGGCCATGGTTGTTGCAGAATTTTTTTTTTTTGAGTTTTTGCTGCTGTCCTGCTACTGGTCGTTTGGTACTGGTCGATTCAATCGACCAGTGATTCGGGCAGCATATAAACCCAAATTGTGGTTCATTTCTCTCAAACCCAATCTCGGTTTTGGCTGAAGGGAAGCTGCAGGAACGACCGGAGAGGCTTGAAGCACCCATCCCCAACCATTTCTAAGGATTTTTCAAGGATTTTGCATCCCATCTTCAAGATTCAAGGTGGGTTTTCGTAAAAACTCAAAATTTCCCCATCTCTGTTGCTGTTTTTTTTTTTGTTCTAGTTCTTCTCCAAATAGCCTAGGGTTTTGCATCCTTGTTTAGTTTTTTCTTCATTCAAATACATACCTTTGTGAATTTGGGGGTTCTTTGGCATGATTCTCATGGACATTCATGCCCCTTGCTGTTTTTTTTTCTTCTTGCTCTCTCTAAATGACCTAGGGTTTGCATCTCTACATATTTCCAACATCCAAATGCATAGTTGTGTGAGCCAAGGGTTCTTTAGCTTATTATTACATATATTTTTTTTTGAGTTGATAAAATCCATGCTCCTTTGCTGTTTTTTTTTTTTTTGTTTGATTCCATCATGTTCCCAACTCAAATGCTTGCTTTTTTTTTTCTTTGTGAACTAAGGGTTCTTTAGCCTATTATATTTTTTTTTAATAATATCCATGCCACTTTGCTGCTGTATTTTTTTTTTACTTATGGCATTCCTGTTTTCTCTTTCTTTTTTTTTTAGATATCTACTCGGCTTACTCGAAGCAAGGGCACAGAAATTGCAGCCAGCAAGCGCCAAAGAGTTGAATCTGAGTCTTCAGCATCAGAACCCCCATCTCCAAAGTCTGAGGAGCATTCTTCAGAGCACGAATTATCTTCGGAAGAGGGTGAGTATGATGAGTTTTGGTTCTCCTGCTACCAGCATGCTCGAGATTGGAGGAGCTTCCAAGATAAAAAGGTGGAGAACAGAAAGCTAGTGAAAGGAGAGGACTTTCCACAGTTTAAAATTTATGGGAGGTTCAATGCAATGGGTTGGGCTTCAATGCTTAACCCCGAGCTTCCTTGTTACCTTAACCTAGTCAGGCATTTCTACTACAACCTCAGGCCAACTTGTGAGGATGAGTGCCAAGGCTATGGCCTTGTTAGTTTGGTGAAAGGAATCAAGATTGTATTTAATTGTGCCAATTTAGCAGCCATACCTCACTTAGCCAACAGAGGCTCCAGGCTCTATTGCAGGCCCAGGGCTGACACTCGTAAGAATTTCTCCTTGGAGTCCCGCATGTAAATATTTAAGGCTTTGACTGGCAAGGAAAGTTTCCCAGGTTCAGAGGTTGATTTTAAGCCATCAGCCCGATTGTTGAGCAGGTGTGTCCAGTATAACATCTGCCCCAAGGGTGGAAACAGGCGAGGGGTTTCTATACTACGGGCTTATATCACTTTTTGCCTATACAAGGCAGGTGTAGGGGGTCCAGAAATCTACTTGCCATTTCTGATCATGGAGGTGATGATGTATCACACCAGGCACCCATCAGACGGTAACCTGCCATATGGTAGGCTTCTATCCCAGGTGTTCAGACACTTTGGGGTTGATTTTACTGGTGAGGTTGAAGGAGGGGAGGGGAAGACTCCAATTAGTAGGACTACAATCAAGAAGATGGTTTTATTGGGTGCCCCAGGGAGCGATGATGAGGGTGGAAATGCGCGTCAGACTAATACTCTAGCAGCGGCTAATCCTCAGGCAGGAGACCCTCCAGGTGGGGAGCAGTTCACTGGCACAACCTCTCAGATAGCACCTCCACCTCCGGAGACCTACCGCATGAGGGACATGATGATGGAGCTCTATTCTATGGGTAGTCAGCTTAGAGAGCTTTCTACCACTGTGCAGCAGGGTTTCTCATCACTTGGTGGTAGGGTGAGCACCATCGAGCAGAGGTTGGACTTTTGGGATGCACATTTTTGGGTTGATTAGCATCCACCTCAGCCACCACCCGATCCAGCTCAGCAGTAGTTTCGCTTTGTTTCTACTAGGAATCTCTAGGACTTTACTTTATAGTTGCTTTCTACCTTTCCGGCTTGCTAGTTGTATTTTTATTTTTTTTTGGAACTTTTCTAGTATGTAATTTGGGAAGTAGTACTTCAAGTGTTTTGATGTAATGGCTTAATGCCCCTCTAAATATTATGTAATTCGAAGCTATGGACTTGAATCAATTTCCTATTATGTCTTTCTACTTTCTCGTTGTCTATCGATTTTAATGTTCTTGTTTTTCTCACATCTAGTTTACCTTTAATCCTATTTCCGTTGTCTATAAGTTTAGAGAGCTTCTCACTCTGATACCACTCTGTCACACCCCAAACCACCCCTTAGGTGGGCCCGGCAGGTAACCCGGATGTCGAACCACATCCGCCGAAACTCCAGGATCCGAAAGCAAACACCACTCAACAGACACACACCATATTTACAATATATAATTGGAAACAGAGTGCAACGGAAGCTAAAGTGTTATATATACATAAGAGAGCTACCAAAAGTACATTGTTCGATAGTAGCTCACAAACCACATACTACCATAACTACATTGTTTAACAAAGGATCACCTCACAGAAACTCATAACAACAACATACATGGCCCTTTATATAACCCAGCATCATAAAACAAAATATACAAAAGCTGCATCTGTAAGCTATACAAAAGAAAAGCGCCAATCAATTATCCACAAAAAAAGAATGTTCTATGAACATCAAAAAGAAAGGACAGCCGCCATCAGATAAGCTCCTCCAACCTAATCTTGTGCACCCGCATTAAAGGGATCACCTCCGTAGGGGTCCATACCATAATGCTCATGATCACCATCACCATATTGTCCATAAGGATCCTCCCACTCAGGGAGATGTCCACCTGCAAAATCATCTAAAAGAAATAAACCATGAGGGGTGAGCTCCACTGAGCCCAACAAGTGAATAAAGATCATGCAAGCAGGTACAACCATTACAATTATCAATCTACATGCTGGGTTCAATTTTATTACTCTAGTCCACCTAACATCACAGCTAAGTCACCAAGTATATGCTACTTGCAATGACTCGGGCAACAACCTCAGTCGCTCCCTTATCGAACTTCGGTTGCTACCTCAATCATTGCGGTTGGAACCCATGCTGGTCCAAGAGCACCGACTCCCTCCCTTGGCAGACCCCAAGTTAACCACGTCAACCTGACCTAGCTTCTGCTACCCTCGGCTGTTCAGGAGGCCATGCTCACCCAACACATTCACCCCTGTTGAGAAGGGTTGTAGCATAAGGGTATGTTCACCTCGCCCAAGATCTATATGATCAGTATGAGTTGAGTGGTGTCGACCGTATCCCATTCTACGGGCTACCACAAACCTCATTTCCAGTATGAAATGCAAGATGCTCCCGCAGCCCATACTACGGCTCACCATGCCTTTCATGTCCAAGCCATTTATTACGGCATCTAAACTAACAATCACATAGTATGCAATTGATTCATCAAATAATTAATCAACATGTTCACAACCACTGTCCATAGTTACATTAGTAATTCCAATATCCGAAAGCAATTTAAATAATAACATAGCACAAATAATAGTAATAAAGGTAACTTTGTTATCTTCGATATGTTCACAAGGTCACACCTACAAAAATGATCCGATATCCACTCACCTTGGCTATAATTTGTCGGATCCGAAGACTGTTGATCTGTAAGAGTGCACGGATACGCGTCACCAGGCAGACAAATAAAGCCTAGGTAAATAAACAAAAAATTACATTAATACACACTAAATTGCCCTACATAACTAGGGGTGACCTTGGTCAATCCTCCAGACCAAAGCAGGACCCAAAACTGCCATGATAGCAGCAGTGGTCGATTGGCACTGGTCTGTTCAATGGACAAATGGCAATGGACCAGTAGGCTACTGTGGCCAAAAATCAATAGGGGTTTATGGTTAGACCCATAGGGTGCCCAAGTACTATTCTAAGTGACTACAGGGGTTAGGGTCAAGTTCTTCATCAATGGTTTACACTGGTTGATTGGACTGGTCTATCCAATGGACCAATGGCAATCAACCCATTGCTCCAAGTGTAGGAACAGGGCTGAAAAGATGTGTTTTGCATTGGGGTTCATACCAAAGGCTCTAAAAGAATGTTCTAGACCTTGGGGTGGGTCTGAGATAGCACAGGCTTCAATAGCCTACAGTGGTTGATTGGTACTGGTCCATCCAATGGACCAGTGGCAATGGACCAGTGGGGGGTTTCAGCCACAGAATTGAAAGGGGTTCACACCAGGGTTATTAGATGGTACTATAGTAGTCCCATCAATGATTTGGGTTATGCTTCTATGCCAGATATAAGTTTGGTTGCCCAAAACCCATCCCGGGATGTCAGATTAGCTCTAAACGCCGGTACAGAGTATGGATTTCAGCTGGGATGACATGCAAGGCCTCATACGAGGCATTACAGACCATGAGGTAAGCTAGGGGTAGCACAGGTTTCAGTTTCCTGCAGTGGTCGATTGGTACTGGTCCATCCAATGGATCAGTGGCAATGGACCAGTGCAAGAACAGCTCAAAAATTTAAAAGTGAAGGTTGTTTTGGCTTAGATCTTTGGATCAACAACATGCATGGATGATCAGGGGTTATAATAGGGTTCCATGCATGATATCCAACCTATACATAGTGGTAAAGCAAACATGCATGGAGGTTTGGTGCTTTTGGTTATCTATGCATGCTTGGCTGTTCATGTAAAGAACAGCAAAAATCACACATGAGTAGGTGTATATTTGTGTTATAACAGTTCTGTTTAAGGAAATCAATGCCTTGCATCAACATATTATGAAGCTAATAAGTCCCATACCCATAAGGCTCTTTTCAAACCAACCATGGGCATGTGAATCAGTTAACCAAGGCTGGTTTTAACAGTTACAGCTTATGTTCATTATGTCACAGGTGGATAGCAAACCAAGCATAACAGATTTACATTTGCATGCAAGGCTCAAAGTAAGAAAAGCTAGTAGAACATGCTTAACTTTGTACACACATGAAGGCATGGCTGTACAGCCAACAACAGAGAAGATTTTTAAGATTACAGCCATGGAAAATGGAAGATACAGCAGAGAACAGCTAGGTTTGGGGCTTACCTTGAAGGGTCCAAGCACAAGGATGGCTCTAGTTCTTCCTTTCCTCTTCTTCCCTTCTCTTTCTCCTTCGCCTTCTCTTCTTTCTTTCCAACGGACTGAGTAGGAGAGATTTTAGGGCTAAGGCTGGTCTTTATATAGACCCAGCCACTAAGGTCTGTTTGCCAAATGTGTTTTTCATAAAACACATTCTTAAAACCAACTCTCTTATGCAAATAGCTTCAAAGTGGGCCCCACACAATCACATTGTTAGGACAATATTTCTGTGAGATAACCCAGAGGGGGGTGAATAGGTTATCACTAGTGAATTTTAAACCTTTTTCGATTTGTCTCCCAATTAATTGTTTGAAGCAAAATAGTAAACAAAAATAATGCAGAAATAGAAAGACACAAGATTTATAGTGGTTCGGCTAAACCAAGCCTACATCCACTCCTCTCAACCTTGAGAGAATTCCACTAGTAATCTTCCTTTCAGTATAGTAGGTGGGAAGAATACCTTTACAATCTTTTTCACAGGATAAGAGAATCCTAACTCTTTTTCACCGGATAAGAGGATCCTAACTCTTTTTCACAGGATAAGAGGATTCTAACCACTAATCTAAGTATAGTCTAGATTAATGTAGAAATGCTAATTCAAAAGCATAAACAATTGAAAGATAAAAGGTAAGGATTATCTAGGCAAGGAATGTGACATGTATTCCTTGCAAGTGAAGAATGATATTTACATGAATGCTCAATGTAATGCCTTCAACATAATAATGCTTTGAAATATGAATTTGAAGAAGGTCTTTGATGTGTTGAAGTTCTCTTGAATGATGCTTGTAATAGATGGCTAAACTTCAACAAAGAGAGCTTGAGATTGATGCTTGAATATAGTTCTCACTAGATTTTAAACTCACACAAACAAGTCTTCAATGGCTAGTACTTGGGGGGTTTCAAGTGTTGTATTTAGTGCTAAGAAGATGCTCTATTTATACAAAAAATCTGGGTTAAGTTTGAGTCACAACGGATTAAAAACGGTTAGTTTTTAGTCAAACTTATTGACCACTTTGTGTGCCGGTCGACCTCTTTAAGAGAGTCGTTACAAAATATAGCCATTGGAATCAAATTGTACCAACCGATCGATCGCCAGTCGATCGGTTATGGAACCGGTTGGTGTTGGGCGACCGGTTCCCCAACTGGTATGTCCCACTTCAGACACTGTGACTGGCGGTCGATCTGTGTAAAGACCAACCGATCAATCGATTCTGAAACCGGTTCACAGACAGAGTATTTTTGGTGATTTTTCTCAGTGGGTACTTACACATATTAAACCCTATTAATACTAAGGCCATTATGGTATATAATCTAGCCTCCTAAGGTCTCTAAAATGCATGATGTATGCAATGCAATTTTTATTTAAAATTATCATGCAGTACATTGTGTGTAAGTGGTGTATGTCTACAGGGTTGAGTCTTCGATCTTGAGCTTCATATTGACATCTTCAAAGATGTTCTTCAATCTTCAAAAGATCTTGATTAGATCTTTTTATTGAAGAAGCTTCATATGGCTTTACAGCATCCTTGATCATCCAAGTTCTTTATTCTTTGATTCTTGACTTCTTGGCTTGATGTTTATTTTCAAGCATGTCTGTTTGTTATCATCAAAACCAATGATTGGGGAGGGAAGTGATTACCCAAAAATCTCCCCCTTTTTGATGATGACAAACCTTATGATTTAATTGTAACGCCCCCAAACCGGTCTAGGGGTAAGGGTCATCACCCAAATCCACAAGATCGAAATGGTTTTAGATAGATGAACCAAAATTGAACCAGTAGTCATAATCTCCAAATAAATCCTCAATAATACCATCATATAATACAGCGGAAGACTTAAACAGTTAAATTCAACATTCGATTAATATGAATTCGAATATTTAAAACTAAGGTATTGGTGCCACCACAACTGATAGTAAGAATAAATCCCTATTACATCCATCCATCCAAATATTAAAATAAACCATGTATCAAGGTCAAATCCAAATCCAAATCATTACAATCGTTCCAAATAAAAAAAGGATAAATGATTCCATAAATTTTCTAATCATCCCCAATCTGAGTATCATCTCCTCTAATAACTCCAGTGTACTCATCACATGAGCATGGCTCCTGACTCTCGTCCTCTGTTTGGTTAAATAAAGGGGTAAGCTTGGGGAAAGCTTAATGAGTAAGGGGAAACAGAACATAAATATTGATAAACAAATGCATATCCTGAAATGTAATAGAATCTCAAAACATATGTTATATAAATCTGAAAATATCACAAATTTCAGTAAAACATGCCATGAGTTCAAAAGTTCATAAATCTAGTTCCAATTAATAGCCTCAGTAGGTTCATAAAATGGCACTACTAAAAAACAACATATCACCAATATAATCAATGGGATGGGACTCAGGCTCTTGGCTCACAGAACCGGTAACGGGCTCCTATGGAGGGGAAATCGCGTTCCTTAAATGTCATGCTCTTGTCTCACCCCCCGGTCCACATACCTAAACATAATGGAGTTGTGAGCTTCGAGCTCTTGTCTCACAAAACCGGACCATGTCCTTAAACGTCACTCTCTTGCCTCACTCCTGTGCTCAACAATCCACCCCAACACATAACCCCCTGTTGGAAGGGTTGCAGTCCAACAATATTACATTAAAATCATATCTTATAAAATGACAAGTCTCATCATGCTTTTGATAAAATCACAATCATGCATTCTTTCCATAGAAATCAAATTATATTTCAAAACACGTAAAGTTCCTCAAAATAGACTTCAAAATAATTATGCACAAATAGTCATGTTGTTTCAAATCATGAAATTTCGTAAATGATAAATCAAAGAAAAGAGATTTGTATATGAAAATAATATATAGGTTCTGCGGGATCTCACTCACCTTTGCAAGTTTTATGTCAATTCTCACTGCACTTCAAATCACAAAAATAATGATCCAATATCCCCTACGTAGATCATAAATAGCAAAATCAATAGGTTTATATACCCTTATAAAGCTGTACCCAACTTGTAAACACGGACAACCCTCAAATTATAATATTTTTCCCACTTGTACATATCTAGAGACTCTCAAAATTTATAGGGGACCAATTTATTCTAATACCAAGTTCTCCACCAAAAATCATCTCCAAATTCTCATAGTTTATATTTAAATCATTTGTTTCAATCTTGGTGCACAGATTCTACCAGAATCTACACAAAAGATTTAAAAGATACATAAATACCATATCCCAAACTTATTTTAATCCGATTTTTTTTTATTAAACTAGACTAAATAATAATGATTCACACCAAATTTTAAGCCTAAATTCAAAATATTAGTTGGGCTTTCATTATTCCCAAGTTCAGGTTCAAATTCTGCCAAGACAGCAGACTAGTCCCAAGTTCTCATTTAGATGGGGTACCAAACGAAATTGGATGGACCTCAAATTTGAAACAATATTCCATCTGTATGTCATCCATAATCCCACCAAAATTGGGGTCCAAAATCTTCACTAATTAAGAAATACAATTTTTTTTCTAACAGCAGACAGAATCTGTCCAAAACTGTACACTGTAACAATACAACCTCAAGAATCAATCTCCTATATTCAAATGATCATGAAATAGAGTATAAAAATATTAAAATGTATACCTTCAAAAAAAAAGAACAAGTCTAATGAAGCCATCTCTCTTGCTCTTATGCAAAACTTTCTCTCCTTCTCTCTTTTTCTCCTTATTTCTTGTTCTTCATTTCTTCTTTATTTGTTCTTTATTTCTTCTTCTTCAATCCTTCTTTATTTCTTCTTTACTTCTTTTTCTTTATTTTTTTGAAATAAGTTTCAACTTCCTTTTAATTAAATTTTAAGTTTTAATCTCTTAATTTATTTTACAGTTTATTAATTCATTAAACTTTAAGTTTCTTCATTCTCTCCCTTCCCTTAATTTATCTCAACTTCTCAAGTACACTTGACAAAGAGAATCTTTCTTCTCCTTCCAATATTGATTATAGTCCCCAAGTCAAAAGTCAATATTGTGTCCACCAAGCTATCCAAAGCAAAACAAATAAAATTCCTTTCAATTGCTTCCCTCAAGAATTGATCCGTAGACCTGTGTAAATCCATATGGGGTCCTAACCACTAGGCTAACCTCTCTTAGATGTTAATAAACTTATACATAAATATATTTGGATACTAGCAACATATAACCATGCACAAAGAAGGAAAAATAAATTAGCATACCCTACACTAATACTAATAAAATACTAGCAAGGTTTTACCTCTAGTGTGCATGCTAACAACCACAATTCCACCCTTCATTGGTCCATTGGTACAGATTCTGCACACAAAGTGAAAAGTCTAAATTACCCTTATATTTTGGGCATGGGTATTACATTAATAATAAGGCAATGGTATATATTTTTTAAAATTTCAAGACAAGAATACATCATCATAAGCATTAAGTAAACAAAAATAAATTGTCATCTATTTTTAAATCATCCACTTTCTCTCCCCCTTTTGTCAACAGCAAAAAGGTAAGGGATGAAAAGAGTAACAAGCTCCCCCTGCAGAAAATATTTGTAAGCAATTATGAGCATACGCAAGTAAGCTCTCCCTACAAATATGCATCAAAGATAATAAAGCATATGTATTAATTTTAAACCATAAGCATATTAAGTCAAGAGCATATAAGTTTTAAAGTAGAAGTGCAGGAATGAAAAGCAGTGCATAGTCTAAGCTATTACAACCCAAATGTACCAAAGTTAACTTGTTTAAGTTTTAAAGACTGAAAATAAAAGATAGGCTAAGCATCAGGAGCATCGGGAGCATCAGGAGCAGTAGGAATGTTGAAAGGCTGGGTGATGCGAGAAAGTTGAAGAATCATGGAGTTCATCTTGTCATTCATGGAGTCAAGGCGTCCAGTAGTGGCCTTCATGTAGTCCAGCATCATCTGACGATTAGAAGTGGAGGAGGATCCTTCTGAAGGATTGTAGTCCTCATCATCACTCTCATCATAGTCTTCTTCTTCAGTGCTAAATGCATTTGATTTCCTTCTGCGATTTTTAGTAACAGGAGCAACAGGAGGAACAATGGACAAGTTCATCTTCTTGATGGTTGTCGCATCAATGTCACATGGCTTATCTTCAGGAATCTCATTAGAACAGTCAATTTGGAAATGATAGAAAATAGTGGTAAGAGTCCTACCATATAGAAGACTGTCTTGGGAAACTCTCTTGGAAGCAATTTCCATCACCCTCATCATGAGATATGGAAGGCTAATTTGGTTTCCAGTAACCAAACACCAGGCAAGGTATGCCTCAAAGGGTGTCACTGCATCCCTATGGCCTCCTTTGGGTAGAAGATTGTAGGAGTTGATGAGACACATCACCCTAAGAATATCATGAAGTTGGACAGCCTTGACCCTTTGGGAATTTCCATCATAATTTTGCATGATTTTGCCATATACTTTAGCATCATTCATGAAATCATCATAATTCTATTTGGTCTTGAAATACTTGAACTCACCATAAGCCCTAATATTCAAAATATCTTCCAAATCTTCCATATTGAAAGAGATGGGAGTGCCATTGACTAGAGATTTGATTCTCAAGTCTCCATCTTGGCCTTCAACTTCCAAGTTGCAGTAAAAATACTTTACCAAAGCAGGATAACAGAAATTATTATGATAAAGTGCAGAATCTTATCCAAGAAAAGTGTAGTATTCTGAGATATTACCAGTTTAGAGTTCTCCAGTCCTCACATGGCATTCTTGGATCACTTTCCTTTCCAAATACTTGGGCCAAAATAGAGAGGCTTCAAGAGATGAGAAGAGAGACTCATTATAAGCCCTAGTCTTCCCTTTGTTTGTTGTAGTCTTTCTCTTCTTGCTTGGAGCACCATCCTTTGGAGCCATTGATGAGGAAAAAGAGAGAGTTGAGGGAAAGATATGAGATTGAAGTGAAATGGGGCTTAGATTCAAGGGTTTTTATAGAGATTTTGCCCTAGAAGGTTCGTTCAAGGGTTTTGGAACGAAGAGGCACGAAAATAGAATGAGAGGGTATGAAGAAATGACTTCTCGAATTCCTTTAAAAATAAAATTTTAGCGATCCGATCGACCGGTACGATGAAAGCGGTTGACCGGTTGGGGCAGAAATCCTATATTTTTGAATTTTTGGAACAAAGACTGATTTTTCAGTCAAAAAGGAGTATTTTTGGATGCTTTTATTCAAAAAGGATTGCAGATACCCAACTCACGTCGAATCGTGCAGAAATGCTCTTTCAATAGGGGTTTTATGAAAATCTCCGCGACTTACCTAGCAGTGTCGATATGTTCAAGGATAATTTCGCCCTTTTGAGCAATGTCACGAAGAAAATGGTGACGAATGTCAATGTGCTTGGCTCGAGAATAAAGAATTGAATTTTTGCTGAGATTTATAGCACTTGTGCTATCACACATTATTTTTTAGGTTTCAAAAGAAATACCATAATCAGTGAGAGTCTGGCACATCCAGAGAATTTGAGCACAACACCTACCTGCTGCAATATATTCAGCTTCAGTAGTAGAGAGTGCGACGCAATTTTGTTTCTTACTGAACTAAGAAACAAGACATGATCCAAGGAAGTGGCAAGTTCCACTTGTGCTCTTGCGATCAAGATGACAACCAGCAAAATCGGTGTCAGAAAAGCTAAGTAATTCAAAATTGTTGTTCATAGGATGCCATAATCCTACATTAACAGTGTTTTTCGAATATTTAAATATTCTTTTAACTGCACTAGCATGAGATTTCATAGGGCTAGCTTGGAATCTAGCACAGGCACAAACACTAAACATAATGTCAGGTCTACTTGTAGTTAAGTAGAGCAAACTACCAATCATACCTCGATATCGAGTGGAATCAAAAGGAATTCCATTCTCATCTTTTGATAAACTTAGAGAAGTACTCATAGGAGTGTAAGAAGCTTTCTGAGCATTTATATCAAATTTCTTCAATAATTCTTTAATATATTTAGACTGATTAATGAAAATTCCATTTTCAGTTTGTTTAATCTGAAGTCCTAAAAAGAAATTTAATTCACCCATTAAACTCATTTCAAATTCATTTTTCATGCAATTACTAAATTCAATGCATAGAGATTCATCAGTAGCACCAAAAATGATGTCATCGACATATATTTGAACAATGATTAAATGTGATCCTTTGTGCTTAACAAACAAATTTGTGTCTACTTTACCAATAATATAATTATGCTCAATAAGAAATTTCCTTAATCTATCATACTAGGCTCTAGGAGCTTGTTTAAGTTCATATAAAGCCTTCTTGAGTTTATAAATATGATTAGACAAAGTAGAGTTTTCAAATCCAAGAGGTTGTGAAACAAAAATTTCTTCAGTTATAAAATCATTCAAGAACGCACTTTTTACATCCATTTGATAAAGTTTGAAGTTCTTATGACAAGCAAATGCTAACAACATTCTTATAGCTTCTAATCTAGCTACAGGAGTATAAGTCTCATCAAAATCAATTCCTTCCTGCTGATTATAGCCTTGAGCGACTAGTCTTGCCTTGTTTCTCACAACAATTCTATTTTCATCAAGTTTATTTCTGAAAACCCATCTTGTTCCAATGATGGACTTATTTTTAGGTTTTAAAACAAGTTCCCAAATATCATTTCTTTCGAATTGATGTAATTCCTCTTGCATAGCCAGAATCCAATCATTATCTAGCAGTGCTTTCTTTATGTTTTTAGGTTCAATCATAAACAAGAAAGCAGCAAAATCACAAGTATTTTGGATTTTAGATCTAGTTTGAATACCTTTCTCAACATTCCCAATTATTTGGTCCAAGGGGTGATACCTTACAGGTCTTATGTCTTTAGGAAGTCCAGTTAACCTCTTCTAAAAGGGTATCTTTGATGGAATCATCTAGAGAGATGGTCTCAACTCTCTTTTTAATCTCGGATAATGTATCCTCATCATCATCAACCAATGGTTTATATCTATTTTTGGAAAGTGAAACATCAAATTTGACATTCATGGATTCTTCCACAGTTAAGGTCTTTTTATTAAATACTCTATAGGCTCTACTGTTGCCAGAGTATCCAAGAAAAACACCTTCATCAGATTTTTCTTTAAATTTCCCTTTGGGATCTTTGGTATTCAAGACAAAACATTTACATCCAAAAATTTGAAAGTAGTCAACTTTGGGTTTCTTTTCAAAATATAATTCATACGGAATTTTAGACAAAATCCTTCGGATTAAAATACGATTCAAAACATAGCAAGCAGTATTTATCGCTTCAGCCCAAAAATATTTTGGTAAAGAATATTCACTAAACATGGTCCGGACAGTCTCTTGAAGAGATCTATTTTTCTTTTCAATAACCCCATTAGATTGAGGAGTTCGAGGAGCTAAGAAGTTGTGTATGATACCTTCATCATCACAAAATTTTACAAATTGGTTTGAATTGTCAAACTCACCACCATGATCACTTCTTATATTAGTGACCAAATATCCCTTTTTAGTTTTGTATCTTCTTGCATAGTATTGCAAATTCATTGAAAGCATCATTTTTGTGTCTAAGAAACAAGGTCCAAGTATATCTAGAATAGTCATCAACAATCATAAATGTATATACTTTACCACTCAAGCTTGGAGTAGGTATAGGACCAAACAAATCTAAATGAAGTAATTCAAGGGGTCTACTTGTAGATACAATATTCTTAGATTTATGAGAAACTCTTGCTTGTTTCCCTTTTTGACAAGCATCAGAAAAATAGTTTTTGTCAAATTTGAGTTTAGGCAAGTTTCTAACAAGATCTTTAGATACGATGGATTCAATCAACTTAACATTTATATGACCAAGCTTTCTATGCCAAATATTTGATTCTTCATGTGAAATCAAGCATGTAATACTAGGACTAGCTTCATCAATAATGCAAGTATATATATATTGTTATTTCTAGTTCCTTTCAATATGATTTCACATTAGCATCCATAACGAAACAATGTGAAACATTAAAGTTTACTTTAAATCCGGAACTACAAAGTTGACTTACACTAAGTAAATTATAAGCAAGTTTGTTTACCAAACAAACATTTGAAATAGTAGTACCTCCAATATTTATGTTTTCGATGCCAACAATTTTTCCTTCGCCATTATCTCCAAAAGTTACCCATCCACCATCATATTTTCTTAGTTTTGTAAAATGCTTTTCATTTGATGTCATATGCTTGGAGCATCCACTATCAATGCACCATTCAATTTGATCTTTGCTCTTCAAGCATACCTACAAAACAAGATTAAACATACATTGACCCCCACATTCTTATGGGTCCATTGTGGTTAGGATCAAGGGTTCCTTTGGGTACCCATACTCTCTTAGTAGAGTAGTTCATGGAATAAAGGTTCCTTGGGGATTGACCATAGCTACTTGAGGATGATCTGGATTGTGTTGTAAATTTTTGAGTTTTAGGTTTTTGATATCTAGGATAGATATTCAAGGGAGATGGTGTCCTCTTTTGACTATCAGACTTTTAAGATCTCCTTCTTCTTTGAGGAATATATGATTCATAATGTCTTGGGTAGTAAGGCTTGTATGACCTATGGTTTGGGTGAGGTCTATAGTTTCTTTCCATAAAACATGGAACTTGTGGTCTATAGTATTGCCTTTGTGGCTCTTGGGGAACAAATTTCCTTTGTGACCTATACTTTTTGTGATAGGTATATTGAAAGGCATGACTCTTTGGTTTTCCATGATTTTGTTTTCTTCTTGATTTTCTAGAAGAGGGTACTTGAGAATTTGAAGTTTGACCTTGGCTTGCTTCTTTTGGATGTACCATCTTATTCTTTCCTTTGGCATGTTGTGGGATTCTTCCATTATAGCCTAGACCTTTCTTATCAAGAGGGGTCTTTTGTGGTGTATCAAGAAGAGCATCTAAGGACTTTTGTCCTTTAATAAAGGTGAGCAAGGCCGACTTCAAATTTTCCTTTTCTTCTTCAAACTTAGTAATATAATCATGTAGACTATCTACCTTATTGTGAAGATTAATAACTTTTTTTTCTAATGTAGAGTTGGAAGCCTTAAGCTTTTGGCTTGTCTCATAGAGAGCTTCAAAGCCTCTTTCTATATCATTTTCATCTATATCATTTATGTCAATATCATCAATTGAATTGCTATTTATAGAATTTGAACTATAAAAGTCAGAATTTAGCTCTAGTTCATTTTCTCTTTCATGAACCATTAGTGCTAAATTTGTGGTTTCTTCATCGAATTGACCTTCTTCTTGTTCTTCATCCGAATCCCATGATATTTTTGTGATATAGGCTTTCTTCTTTTCTTGTCCCTTTGGACACTCAGTTTTGAAGTGACCGGGCTTTCTGCATTCGTAACAAACTATTTCTTTTCTGTTAGAAAAAGAGGGTTTGTCCTTAGAGATATATTTACCTTTATTCTCTCTTGATGTCTGTCCCTTGTTGAAGAACTTTCTTTCTTTCTTTTTGAGGAATTTTTGGAAGTTTATGGTGATAAGAGACATCTCCTTTTTTGACATACTCAAATTTTTGTCTTCATTGCTTTCATCATCAGAAGAGTTTGTAGCTTTAAGTGCAATAGTCTTTTTTCTTGGCTCTTTTGTCTCTGCCCACTTGTCATCTTCATTTAACTCAACTTCATGAGTTAGGAGAGATCCTATAAGTTCATCCATACTGACCATGTTGAGATTCTTTGATTCTTTAATGGCCATAACCTTTGATCTCCATTTGGGAAGAAGTGACCTGAGAATCTTTCGCACATTTTCGAACTTGGTGTAGGTCTTCCCTAAGTCCTTCAACTTGTTTATGATGTTAGTAAATCTCAAAAACATATCAGCAATAGTTTTATTTTCTAACATCTTGAATAATTCATATTCAGTCACAAGCTTATCAATTTTTTATTCTTTCACTTATGTTGTTCCTTCATAGGAAACGACAAGACTATCCCAAATCTCTTTAGCAGACTCACACATAGCTATTTTATCAAATTCAGATTCGCTTAATGCATATTGCAAAAAAGTAATAGTTTTAAAGTTGTGTTGAATTTTCTTCTTTTCAACTGGAGATAATTCGTCAGTGGTTTTGGGTACATTCTCTTCACCAACCTTCTTGGTGAAAGTTTATGGTCCATTTTCAATGACATGCCAGATATCTAAGTTGTGTGCACATGTGAAGTTCTTAAATCTAATTCTCCAATATGCAAAATTATCACCATTAAACAGTGGAGGTCTCGAGAAATTTAGTCCCTTGAGTGCATTGTGGTGTGCTGCCATGGATCTTTAGTCTCTGTGTATTGAGCTCCCACTCTGATACCAATTGTGAGATAACCTAGAAGGGGGTGAATAGGTTATCACTAGTGAATTTTAAACCTTTTTCGATTTATCTCCCAATTAAGTGTTTAAAATAAAATAGTAAACAGAAATAATGCGGAAATAGGAAGACACAAGATTTATAGTGGTTCAGCTAAATCAAGCATACATCCACTCCTCTCAACCTTAAAAGAATTCTACTAGTAATCTTCCTTTCAGTACAGTAGGTGGGAAGAACACATTTACAATCTTTTTCACAGGATAAGAGAATCCTAACTCTTTTTTACAGGATAAGAGGATCCTAACTCTTTAAGAGATGGCTAAACTTCAACAAAGAGAACTTGAGATTGATGCTTGAATATAGTTCTCACTAGATTTGAAACTCACACAAACAAGTCTTCAATGGCTAGTACTTGGGGGGTTTCAAGTGCTGTATTTAGAGCTAAGAAGATGCTCTATTTATACAAAAAAATTGGGTTAAGTTTGAGTCACAACGGATTAAAAACGGAATGTATTTAGTCAAACCGGTCAACCACTTTGTGTGTCGGTCGACCTCTTTAAGAGAGTCGTTATAAAATATCACCGTTGGAATCAAATTGTACCAACCGATCGATCGCTGTTCGATCGGTTGTGGAATCGATTGGTGTTAGGCGACCGGTTCCCCAACTGGTACGTCCCACTTCAGCCTCTGTGACTGGCGGTCGATCTGTGTAAAGACCAACCGATCGACCGGTTCTAAAATTGGTTCACAGACAGGGAATTTTTGGTGATTTTTCTCAGTGGGTACTTACATATATTAAACCCTATTAATACTAAGGCCATTATGGTATATAATCTAGCCTCCTAAGGTCTCTAAAATGCATGATGTATGCAATGCAATTTTCATTTAAAATTATCATGCAGTACATTGTGTGTAAGTGGTGTGTGTCTACAGGGTTGAGTCTTCGATCTTGAGCTTCATATTGACATCTTCAAAGATGTTCTTCAATCTTCAAAAGATCTTGATTAGATCTTCTTATTGAAGAAGCTTCGTATGGCTTTACAGCATCCTTGATCATCCAAGTTCTTTATTCTTTGATTCTTGATTTCTTGGCTTGATGCGTTCTTTGATTCTTAACTTCTTGGCTTGATGTCTATTTTCAAACATGTCTGCTTGTTATCATCAAAACCAATGATTGGGGAGGAAAGTGATTACCCAATAATTTCCTCGGATCATTCTAGGCACGGGGAGGTGATCCAGGACACGAAACACTGGGCTCCACGCATCTGAGATGTATTCTGTGCAGTTTAACAGTATTGGTTGATCCAATAGGCCAGTAGGGATGGACCAGTAGGTAAATCCTTGTTGTTTTTGCATCAGGGTCCCACTAAGGCATGTGCCATGCCTAAGGCATTGTCCTTGTATAATTTGTGGCCTTTAAACCCCATTTAATCATTTAAAAACGAATTTATTCCTATTTTGGTTAAGCAGGGATTGTACCTTAGGTTGTCCATCATTTTGTGTATGGAACAGCAACACAGATCCGATAGCTGCCTTCGTATCAGTAGGTATGACATCACCAGAGTTTTTCCCTAAAAAATGATCACCGGGTCGGTGCACCACTGGTTGTTAGTGGGTAAGACCCAGGATCCATCGGGTTTCGGACCAGCATTTGGAGTTTAGGTCAGGGTCCGAGCACGGATGTAACAATTAGTGCCAAGTTGATAGTCTCTTCTACGGATTCATTATTATCTTATTCACTATCACTTGAGTCTCAAGATATCTTGGCGGTGCAAGCCTTTTTCTTTCTACTTTCCTTTCCTTCCTTTCCTTTTAGCTTGGGGCACTCGGTTTTAAAGTGTCTGGGCTTTTTACATTCATAACACATAATATCCTTATTAGTATTAAAAGGTTTTTCCTTTGAGTATGTTTTACCTTTTTTTTTCTTTTAATAGTTGTCCTTTGTTGAATCTTCCTCCTTGTTTTCTTAGGAATCTTTAGAGTTTCCTTGTGATTTGAGAGATTTCTTTCTCAAGATCATCATCATCGCTTTTCTCTTCTTCGGATTCATATAAGGTCTTGAGTGCGATGGTCTTTCTCTTTGGTTCGTTCACTTTTACAACTTTCTCATCTTTGAGAAGTTCTACCTCATGAGTTTGTAGATTTCCCATCAATTCATCCATGTTTAGAATCTTCAGATCGTTTGCTTGTTTAATGGCTGTCACCATTGGTCTCCACTTGGAAGGCAGTGATCTCAAGATCTTCCTCACATTTTTCAGTTTTTGTATATTCCTTCCCTAAGCTTTTCAACTTATTGACAATGTTAGTAAATCTAGTAAACATATCAGAAATACATTCATCATCAAGCATTTTAAATAATTCATATTCATGAATAAGCTTGCCAATTTTGAGTTGTTTTACTTGTGATGTTCCTTCATAGGTAACCACAAGAATATCAAACATCTCTTTAGCTGTGCTGCACATACTAGTTCTACTAAATTCTTTTTCACTAAGAGCACATTGAAGGAATGCAACAGCTTTAAAGTTTTGTTGTATATGTACTTTATCTGCTGTAGTCCATTTAGATTTTTCTTTAGGTATAAATTTTCCAGCGGAGTCTTTTGTGGTGATTTCAAAGGGACCTTCTTCAATCACAGTCCATGCATCAATATCATTGACACACACATAATTTTTGAACCTACACTTTCAATAGGCAAATCCTTCACCATCAAAGTATGGTGGCCTAGTAGTATTAAGTCCCTTAATTTGGTGTGTAGATGACGAAAATACTATGGATCATTTTAGCACAAATTAAAGACAGATATGGTCTTAGTTTTGAGCTCCCGCTCTGATACCAATTGTTGGGTAACCTAGAGGGGGTGAATAGGTTACCACTAGTGGATTTTGCCTCTTTTTCAATTAGTTGCACACTTAGATTAAATATAGCAATGTAAAAAAGCAAAAGTAAATGAGGCACAAGATTTATAGTGGTTCGACTAATTTAACCTACATCCACTCCTCTCAACCTTGAGAGAATTCCATTAGTATTTTCCTTTCAATATAATAGGTGGAGAAATGACACATTTACAACTCTTTTTAATAGGATAAGAAGATCCTTACAATCTTAGTTCTAGGATAAGAGTATCCTTTCAATCTTAGTTACAGGACAAGAGTATCCTTCCAATCTCTTAAGGATGAGAGGGTCCTTGTATTAATCTAAGTACGGTCTAGATTAATACAACAATACTTTCTCAAATCAAAAGCATAAACAAAATAAATACATTAGAGTTGTGGTATAAATACCTATCAAAGGGTAGTGACACTTTACCCTTTTGAGTGATGCCGGTGCACAATGATATAAATGATGTCGATGATAATGATGCACCTTTGATCTCATAATGCACTTCTCTTGATGATACAACTTGGAGAAGATGTGGAGAATAGAGAGCTTGAGTTCTTGGACAAGAACAATAAGTTGGAGCTTTGAGCTCAACACTAAAGAATGCTCTCAATAATTATTTGAAACTCTCTTCAATTGATCTCAATTGGATATGTATATTATGTTCAAGGGTTGCTTTTAGAGCCATTGTGATGCTCTACTTATAGCAAAAATATGGGTGGAGTTTGAGTCCCAACGGATATAAAACGGACATAATTTTAGTCTGTTGATCGACCTATAAAGCTTGCCGGTAGACCGCCAAAAACTAGTCATTGAAGAACTAGCCGTTAAAGCCAATTTTTAGGCTGTCGATCGATTATCGATCGACCTATAGGTGTCGGTCGACCAGTAGTTCAGTCGGTTGCAACCGACAGGCCACTGGAAACAGGCTTGTGAATTTTAATTGTTGTAGGTCGACCAATAGATTCTGTAGGTCGACCGATAGACAATTTGTCCTGTTTTTAACTATCTGTCAAGGGGTTTTTGGTCCGGATTGCTTGGGACTTCATGGGGGCTTTGTCTAATACTTTCATGGCCTTGTTTCTTGAGTCTAAGGCATAGGAATGAGTTCCTCCTAGGGTCTCTAACATGTAAATGCAATGTGTGTACAATGTGATATGCACGTGTACAGAATGTGTTCTATGTGCACTTGAATCTTCTTGGAGCTTCTTCCACTTGTGGGTGTGAGTTCTTGGCTTCCTTTAGAGATGTTCTTCAATCTTCAAACCTCAATCTTCGATCATTCTCTTGTAAGAATGGTGAGGTGTCTTAAAGTTCTTCCATCTTCAAGTTGTGAGAGATTTCTTCTTGAGCTTCCACGTCTTGGACTTCTTTTGAGCTTGATGTTGAACTTCTTTATTCAACCTTTGTGCTATGTCCTTCATATCTTGGCTTGTTCTTCTTTATTCTATCATCAATCCTGTTGACATAATGATACATAATGGCTTGTACCAATACGTTTGTTATCATCAAAACAATCATGGATGGAGGGAAGTGTTTTCCCAACATTATGGTGGTTGGTTAAGTTTAATCCATTACTGATCATAAATTATAACATATATATAACCGTCTAGTATCTATTTAAGACTCAACCAAGCAAGTACATAATTATTATCCCACAACCTATGTTCCAAATCCTAGTTTTCATGTTGCCTATTATCATCTAGATTCTTGTTTCCACTCCAATCAGTCTTCTCCCTATGTCTGCGCACGACCATTTATGTTCTTGAGATTTTAATTCAAAACTTAATTTGTGGAGAATAAATCAAGTGGTTATGCTGGATTGTGGTCGGTGCAGAGCATCATCGCTCTTATACCACTCTGTCACGCCCTTATCCCGATGTAAGATATTTTGTCACTTAGGGGTATGACTGAGACAATCACACATCATTCCAACACCTACCAGGATCATAGATATAGTGTCCCGAGCCACAGTTCACCCTATCATCACATTATGACGACAGAAAAGAACGTACCAAAAGGAATCAATCATTCCAATCACAGAGTTAGCGGAAGCAAAATTAAATTAAATATGTGAAATTATAGAGCATCGGCTCTCTAATGATAACACATAGTACCATAACAGCGTTCGTAACCATTTAAACTCTCCTAATAATTAAACATACAGTTTGTACATGATTGTGAATGAATACACAAATTAAATAATAAATATTTTCCCCAATGGCATTATTTGAGTTTAAAAATTATACAGCAAGCGTACGGGTCAATCGTAGCTACGGGTCGAACATGAGGAGATATACGCCACTCTATTTAACTAACTTAAAAGTAATGCAAAGTGAACCAAATTAAAGTTTTAAATTAAACTAATGAAACTAATGAAAATTAATGCATCCTAACTCATAAGCATCTAACAAAATTAAGGGATTAAGTTGGCGTCCTAACACATGAGCATCTAACCTATCAAACTAACGTAAATTAGAAGGAATAACAAAAACGCAGCCACACTGCATAATCACATAAAAAGAAATAAGGGAATAAAAGTGCATCCACATACCACAACCATATAAAAAAAATAAAAGAAATAGAGGGAGAAGAAGAAGAAGATAGAGAGAGATAGAGGAGAGGGAGAATGAGATTGAGAGTTTAGATAGTAAAACCTGGATGTGCTTGCATGAATGCAACTGAAAAGCTTGAATACTTCATAAACTTACCTTGGTTTCCTCTTCTAAATCTTCAAGTCTTGTCATCAACTTAATAAACTAGAAGGCTTAAAACCTAAACTAGAATTAAGAAATTACAACCCAATTGAAGACTTAAATTGAAATTAAAGCATAAACTAAACCTATTACAACCATTAAATGAAAATCAAAAAGCAAACTAGAACTTAGAAAAGCCAAAAATCACAACTTAGAAGGAGAAGAAGAAAAGAAATTTTACTAAGTGAATGAACTAAAAATTACATTAAAAACTGAATTAAAATTGAACTAGAAACTAACTAAAAACTGAACTAAAAAACTAACTTGTTACAACCCAAAGGGCAAGGGGTATTTATAGGGGGAAGAGAGGAGAAGAGAGAAGAGGGAAGTGTATGAGAAATATTCCTTAAGAAAAGACAATATTCTCTTCTCCTTCCTCTTTTACAATGCCTTGAATCCTAAGAAAAAAGAAAAAAAATAGAAAGAAGAAGAAGAGAAGATTGTTTACATAGACCTTCTATTTTTAGAAAAGTAAATTTCTAATTTTAACTTGTGCTTCATTTTCTTTATAGATATCTTCTCCAAGCAATAAAATCAAAGCATCTTTAATTTTTCAACCTCCCATAGATGAGAAAATATCTTTCAAAATAAATCTATCCTAAGTAGAATTTCAGAAGTGCCCTTAGAAAGTTGGAGGAGAGAGAGAGTGATGACTAGGATTTCACTCATAATTAATGAAATACCAAATCTGTCCTTCAAAAAACGTGGAATATGGGGTGATTATATAGGCCTCACCATTGTGTTCCTTGAGAAAAATCACCCAAAATAGACCCAAATTTCGTCCAATTTGGAGTTGGGGAGCCCAAGATATCTCAAATTGAAGTTGGACTGTCCAGAGCCCTCCAAATGGAATCTTTTGTGTACAGGAAAGTAACTTCTAATAATTGCGTTAAGGCCTCTGTAACCCGAACTTCCGCTTCACTTTTTCCCCGGCCAACTGTTAATAATTATAAATAAACCCCCGTAGGCCATTTTCGCATGTTGTTACGGAAACGGCCATAACTTCTTTGTTTCAACTCGGAATCAAGTGTCGTTTGAACCGTTGCAAAGCTGACTCGATGGGCTACGCATCCATACTATTAACACCTCTAAAAAACTTAAAAACATCTCCTTAGCATCATCTTCTCCATTTCACAAGAATTCACCTAAACCCTGAAAAGCACAAGAAAGCACCGAGTAACTCTGTCCAATGTGGTAAAATGTATGCTTTATGCCCTAAGATTTTACACATAAATGTACTCATCAGGCATCAACTCTTGAGTGTACATCTACATCTAAGTCATGGTCATCAATTCTACTTGATTCGCATCCAACGGTGCTCGTCAAGAGGTTATCTGCATATAAACTAAAAAGAGGTTGTACAACGGGGTTAGTTACACTAGCTAGTGAGGGAGCAAAGGGGAATGCATATACATCACACAAATAATATCTTTATCTATGTGATAACTCGGGAGATACTGAGGGTCACTTATCCTATCACACAATTCTATCGGTCAAGTATATGCTACTGTGATAACTCGGGAGACACTGAGGGTCACTTATCCTATCGCCCCAGTGAAACCTCAATTATCACTATTGTACAAGAATTTCTGTCGGAGAGACTCCTTGTTACAAACACAATTCTTAAGCCAATAAGAAAAATTAAAAGAAATGGAGAATTATAGAGAGAAGGCATCAAAGTAATAATCTCTTTATTGAATGTCTAATACAATCTAATCCTCCGTACATGAGGGACTTGCCTTATATAGATGGTGGGGATCTTCAGTAGCCCATTCTTCGTTAGCAGTGGCCTTCCTTCATAGCACGATTTTTCGGTACTTCCATTCTTGGTGTGGTTCCCTCTTTAATTCTGGGATTCCCGATCCACGTGGGAGTTTTCCATGAATGGGCCTCTAACTGCCATGGTGGGAGTTAGTTTTTATAACTGTTGGGCACGTGGGATTTTCCAAACGTGCTTTCCAAGTCTTATTTCTTTGTGAGTCCACGTGTACGGTCATGATTTGAAGTAGAAATTATGGTGTAACATTTGCCCCCTACTCCCTTCACCTCGGTTGAGGCATCTCAGTTGAGGTGTAGGGTGTAATTTAACAAAATTTGGAGAAGTGTTTGGATGATCTATCCAGAGTTTTTGTCTACTATCTGGGGCTGACTATCACCAGGCAATATTTTGACAATGGTTCTTCCCTATTTGGATATATCTACCCTTTATAAATTATTTACAAATGCGTTGTCATCGGCCGCTATAAACACGTGGGAGCGAAATATTTGTCATCTTTTTTGCGCCTTTTAAGGGGAGATTGATGGAAAGCTATAAAATTTAACTTTTGAACTTCCTTACTTTTCCCGGTGTTCTCTAATGATAGCGCTCTTATTCCCAGGTATAGGTTCCTTCGTCTTCCCCACTATCTGGTCCATTCAAAAATATTTGAACAGTTTGATCTAATGTGTTATAAAGGTTGTCTCCAAGGGTATAAAATATTTCAGTCTTTCTCAAGTTTTTCATTTCTTAATCTTCAAGTTCTTCCGTGAAGGATATTTTTTCAGGTTCTGCCATAGCGTCATTCTGTTCCCTCATATCTTCTCCAACCGTAATCTTCTTCGCTTCAAGTAAGTGTTCTTCTTTTCTTCTTTTCTATCTATAGTTCTTTTCTTTTCCGTTTATTTTTACTTCGGAGGAATGGGGAAAACCAAGAGAAATCCATCATCAGGGAGGATGTAGAAGTGGAATCTTTGTTGGATGAAGGTGAGCGATTATACCATGGGATTACCTACGAAAAGGGTAAGGGAATTTCTCCTCAATCGGGTGGTAGTATTTTCGTCAACGGAGTGGTATTCCCATAGTGGATTCTCTTCCATCATCCAACCATGGTTGGAAATAGAGATTTTTCTGGGCAGTTCATGTGGGGCCTGAGCGTCCTACTGCCTGGGGTTATCCTGATACTATAGCTGGGAACAAAATTCCTTGGTTGGATCCCGTGGATCAGGTAACTCTGGAGAAGTTAACAGCAAACAAGAGTCGCATCAGGGGAGAGACCATTGATGTGCAGGGCATAGGCAAGTTGGAACGGGTGAGCATCTCAGGAGCTCCTCCCTAAGGTGTTTTATGTAAAAAAAAATTTCTTTGTCTCATATCTTTCTTTTAGTGGTTGCAATGGAATTCAACTTGGACTGTCTTGCATCGTTTATAGAGGAGGAGGACCTTCAAATCTCTAGGGATAAGGTTGTAGCTTCCTCGAAGAAGGGCAAGAAGAGAAAAGCGCTTTCTACCGACATGAACAAGGATTCCTCAAAAAAGGGATCGTTAAAGCCTCCTCCTGTGCCTCCCCGAAGTTCAGAGGTGGTAGCAGCTTCTTCGGGTAAAGAGAGGACTCCTGACTCGAGCTTGGTTTCTCGGGAAGAGGGGTCTTCTCTGGTCCTAAAAGATCTTCCTCCTCCCACCAATACCAAAAAGGATAAGGCCAAGGCCAATCTTGAAGTATTTGTTCCCCAATGGTCTATTACGAACGATCAAAGGGTGATTGGTAATATTACGGCGGCTGAAAATATGGCCTTGAATTGTGTCACTCCCGCAGATCAGGTTTGGCTTTTTGAGATATCTGATGACGTTTTGGAGAAGTCGGCTCTTGCCCAGGGCTATGAGGTGACATTCTTTCCTCAGTTGGTATCTTCACTTATTTCTCTTCGCTCCCTGACATAGTTTCCCCTTCTTTCTTTTTTTTTAGATTTTAGCCTTTGCTTCTGAATTGGTGGAGCGAAGGAGGAAGGTTACTGACGTGTACCAACAATCCTAGGAGGAGACGAGGGAACTAAGAAAGGCTGTCAAATATTATGAGGAAGAGTCTCCTCACTTGAAGAATGAATTGACCAAATTGAAGGCTGAAAAAGAGTCTGCTAAGAAGACATTGTTGGAAGCTCAGGAGAGCCTGAAGAAGGCTGAGGAGAAGGTCCAATCTTCAAAATCTTCATATAAGAAAATCAAAAAGGGGTTGAATGAGAAGAACTTGTTTCTCGGTGATGCGCAGGCTGAGGTTGCTAGCCTGAAAGCTCAGGTTCAGAAAGTGGGGAGCGAGGCCATTAATGACTATCTTAAATCTGAGCTTTGCAAGACCCACCATATGGCGACAGCTTCTAAGATCATTTGAAAATGGCTTACTCCATCTGGGTTCGAATAAACGGGGAAATATCCAGATTTCAGCTTTGAGGGAATAACCAAGGTGGAGTATATGCTCGAACGACTAGAGTCTGGTGCTTATAAGCCCGCCTCCTTAGTTGGGAAGTTAGATATTCCTCGTCCCTCCACATTTATGTTTCCTCAAGTGCCTTCTGGTGAGGTAGGTGAGCCTAGTTTTGGAGTTAATCCTGATGGAGCTGCTGTTATTGGATCCGAGCAGGCTGTGCCTTCTGACGCTCCCGAGATTGTTCCTAAGGAAAATGAAGTGCAAAATGTAGAGCTAGATACTGAACAAGGAAGGGAGCAGGGAGAAGAGAATCCTCCTCCTATTCCGTCGACCATGTCAACTGCCCTTGCGAGCCCTGGAGATGCTTTAGATGCCTCTATAGTTTAATTTTTTTATTCTGCCAAATATTTCGGTGTTTTGGACTGTTTGTCATTATTCTCATTTGGTTTTCTTTCTGTCTCTCTTTTTTTTTTTTTTGTAATCCTGGGTATGCTTGGTTAATGGAAAATTTACCATGGGTTTTCTTAGCTATTTTGGATTTTTATTTTGTTGCACACCCGATCATGACTCCCTACTACTTTTTGCCTAGGAACATCTTCCTTTGGTCAATGTCGTTGCTCAAGAAGCTTCAGAGCGGGAGAAGGAGTTGCAATCTCGGATAGTGGCATTCGATAGGGCTAATGCCATACTACGAAGACAAAACTCTCAGTTGGAAGAGGAATTGGAAGACTATAAGTCTTTGGAATGTCGGGAGAACAATCTATTGGCTAGGTTGGAGTTTGCCCGAGATATAGTGGATAATGTGAGCGATTATCTTTGGACAGAGAGATACGTTGCAGCTAACCTCATGATTAATCATGTGATTCAATCGCCTATATTCGAGCATGTCTGTAAAGATAAGGCTTTGGAAGGTGCTCAAGGCCTATATGACCGGATGAGGGAGGTTGCCCCCCAGTTTAGTTGGAGTAAGATAAGGTTGGGTTTTAAACCTCATGTTCCCGTGTAGGAGGTTGTACTTGACCCCTTGTCATTGTCCATACCCTTTCTTTCTCCTCCGTAGAATGTCCCAGGGCACCTGCCCCCAATTCCACCTCGTCCTGAGCTTAAACGTCTGAAATTGTAATTGTTGTGTCTCAGGTCGTTGTTGTCATTCTTTGGATGTATGTATTTTATTTTTCGTGCTCAAGATTTGTTGAATCTATGTTACCTTTTCTTCTTATTGAATTGTCAAATCCTTCTTTTCTCCTAACTCCTGTTGATGCTTGTCCCTTTCCTTGACGTACATCTTCATCACGATGTGAATCTCTTTTTCAGAGATTTTTTGTGGATTTTCCACGTTATCATTTATTATATCCCTATTTGACTGGCATTCCATATACTTTTGCATTAAAGTGGCTGGTGAGAAAATCGAATCATCGTCTAGGTAACTGCACCACTTACAGTTTCTGAAGGAACGTTGGTCCATTGGGGTTCAAAGACGTGGCCTTGGGCGTAACTTCCCAGTAAGTGGGGCAGTTATCTCTCTAACATTCTATTTCTCCTTTGAACCATCGTTTTGCCCTATAAATAGGGCTGGCCCCTTTCATACTTTTGCTCCTTAAAGAGAAATGGAATCTTCTGTATTGTCTCTCCTTGGTTGTTCCACAAAGAATCTTTATTTCTTGTGGTGGTTTAGTTGCCGTTGCTTTCTGAGATCAAAGGTTGTATGTTTTTGAAGATCTTTCTTCTTAGAAGTATCACCTTCGGCTTCAATCTTCAATCGACATTTTTCATCACAGTTTTGATCCTCAATCGACATGCAGTGTCCTTTGAGTTGTCAAGCTGTGATGGTGCTGCTCTGGGGAGCCTTCCCTTTGCCAACTCTTTGGAGAAGGAAGGTTGCATCGGAGAGGTGGAGAATCTTCAAGAGACTTCTTGCCGCCGACCTTCACTGTTAAAGTATTTGGTGGGCAGTGGTGTGGATTTGTTGGTACGCTGAAGGACCCTAAAAGCCCTTGTTTTCTCCTAGGATTTTTTGGCTCCTTACTTCTGGTGGCTTGAGAGGAGTAAAAACAGGGCTATTTTGGTGCTTTAGCGCTCTGGAGCGGCTAGTGCCACCTCTTCTACACCAAGCTCGGTTTGATCATGGTGAGAGGGTAGTAAATGCTACTCTTGTCTCACACTTTGCATCCTCGGTGTTCGGTTTTCATCAGCTTTATTCTGTTCGGGACCCCAAAGTCAACTTTCTCCTGGCGATGTGGTTGTGCAATTAGGTTGCCAGGTTTTCTCCTTTTGGTGAACTGGTTTTGTAACTGAATAGAGCTTCTCCGTTGTACTTGTAAACCTTACTGTGTACTGGTATTTGAGAACTGTAATTGCTCTGGAAGCTTGTACTTTCATACTTGTATCAATGTACTGAATACTTAATAAAAGAATCTTGTTATCCGAGCAGTCTTCTTGGTATATTTTCATCTTTCTGTATGCGCAATCTTATATTCTTGTAGAATATTTTCTTTTGTAATCTTGTGATTGCTTCCTTTCATTTATGCAATCCCCCTTGTAATGAAGCAGCTGATCACCATCCTTGTTTTGGAAAAATGACCTTATGGTGCTACTCTCTATCATGATCGGTTGGCCATCATTTTCTTTGAGGAAACGCCCTTATGGTGCTACTCTCTATCATGATCGGTTGGCCATCATTTTCTTTGAGGAAACGCCCCTATGGTGCAAATCACCATTGTGGTCGGATGACCATCATTCTCTTTGTGGAAACGCTCCTATGGTGCAAATCACCATTATGGTTGGATGACCATCATTTTCTTTGGGGAAACGCCCCTATGGTGTAAATCTCCATTGTGGTCGGATGACCATCATTTTCTTTGGGGAAACGCCCCTATGGTGCAGATCACCATTATGGTCTGGTGACCATCATTTTCTTTGGGGAAATGCCCCTATGATGCAAATCACCATTATGGTCAGGTGACCATCATTTTCTTCGGAGAAACGCCCCTATGGTGCAAATCCCCATTATGGTCAGGTGACCATCATTTTTTTTTTGGGAAACGCCCCTATGGTGCAAATCACCATTGTGGTTGGATGACCATCATTTTCTTTGGGGAAACGCCACTATGGTGCAACTCACCATTATTTTAGTTGCTGGCACATTGCTAATATTAACAAAAACAATAATATCTGAAGAGAATTCTAATGTTTGCCTTCAACTTCATTGATCTTCCACAAATGATATATTTGGAGTTCAAACAACTAAAAATACTGGAATCTAATTTTGGAATTTTGATAATAAAGTATTACCAGAATTCAAACAACTGGGAATTGACCTTTATTGATAGAATTTTCACAAGTTTTTTGCATTCCAAGATCGTGGTATGGGTGCCCCCTCCAGGGTCTCCAAATGATATGCTCCTGGGGCTACTTGCTTGGAGATTCTATATGGTCCTTCCCAATTGGGTGATAATTTTCCCATAAACCTCGGGTCTGAGGCTTCTGCCTTGCGTAAAACCAGTTCTCCTTGATCGAACCTTCTGGTTTTTGACTTTGCATTAGAGTGGCGTGTTGTCCGCTACTGGTGTACTGTGTTTCTTACCCAAGCTGCTTCTCAGATTTCTTCCAACAAATCTAAGTTTATTCTTAGCTCCTCATCATTAACCTCGGGATTGTAGTTGTACCCCCTCAACGAGGTTTCTCCTATTTCCACTGGGAGTATTGCCTCAGTTTCATATGCCAGCATGAAGGGTGTTTCTCCAGTTGCTAACCTCGTGGCTATCCGATATGCCCATAGAATATTAGGTAATTCTTCCACCCACAATCCTTTGGCTGTTTCCAGCTTTTTCTTAATTTCATCTAATAGAATTTTTGTTCGTTGCTTCCACCAGCCCATTGGATTGGGGATGGGCTACTGAGGTCTTTCTTAACTCAATTTCATATTGGTCACTAAATTCCTTAAATTTCTACTCAAACTGCTTTCCGTTGTCAGTAATAAGGATTCTCGGGATTCCTTATCTGTATATAATTGAATGTAGGGAGAATTTCTAGACTTTTGCTGCAGTAATGATTGCCAATGCTTCTGCTTCTACCCATTTGGTGAAATAGTCAACAGCTACTACTACAAATTGCTTGCCCCCATATGCTTTGGGAAAAGGTCCCAATATGTCCATTCCCCATTGGTCAAAGGGTAAGGGACTAGAAATGGAAGTGAGTTCGGTTGCAGGTTGACGGGTGATAGGTGCAAACTTCTGACATTTCAGGCATTTGTGGACAAATCTCAATGCTTCTTTGTGGAGATATGGCCAAAAGTATCCTTGTCTAATGACTTTGTGGGCTAGTGCTATGCCCCCCAAGTGTTGTCCACAAATGCCTGTGTGTATCTCTCGAAGTACATACTCTGCTTCAGATGGTCGGAGACATTTTAGATGAGGCATTGCAAATGCCTTTTTATATAGTGTCCCTCCTATCATTGTGTATCGGGCGGCCCTCATTCTAACTTTCTTTGCTTCTTCTTTATCGGTGGGTAATATGTCCTCTTAGAGATAATTGATTAATGGATCCATCCAACAAGGTTCTATCTCCACCGGCAATATTTCCTTGGATTGTCCTATGCCTGGGGAGGTGAGTACACCTAGGTACACTGTTCTACCCAAATCTTAAAAATCTGAGGTCGCAAGTCTGGAGAGAGCATCTGCTGATGCATTCTGCGAGTATCTCGAAATGGTTGAAGTTTGTGATCAAGTTCTGGACTCTTCTCAGGTATTGGGCCATCCGAGATTCTTTGGCATCATACTCCCCTTTGACCTGATTAACTATCAGTTGTGAATCACTGTGTACGGAAATATGCTTTACCATCAGACTATGTGCCAGCTTCAATCCTGCAATCAGAGCTTCATATTCTGCCCCGTTATTAGTAGCTTGGAATTCAAATCTTAGTGCGTATTGCACAGTAAATCCTCCAGAGCTGGTTAATATCAGCCCTGCCTCACATCCTTGTGCACTGGATGAACCATCCACATACAGTGTCCATTCTTCTGCTACCTCCTCAGGCTCCGCGGTGGAAGGGATTTCCTCATCAGGAAGTGTACATTCTACTACAAAATCTACCAAGGCTTGAGCTCTTATTGCAGTTCGGGGCTTGTAATGGATGTCAAATTCCCCAACTCTACACACCATGCTACCAGTCATCCTAAGTGGTCTGGTTTAGCCAATATCTTCTTCAAAGGTTGGTTGGTAATCACTTCAATGGTGTAAGCTTGAAAATAGGGCCTTAACTTTCGTGCCGCCATGACCAATGCGTAGGCGTATTTCTCCACATTGCTATACCTTGTTTCAACATCTAGGAGGACTTTGCTGACATAATATATTGGTTTTTGGGTTCGCCCATCTTCTCTAACCAATACTGCACTTATTGCAATAGCGGAGATAGGCAGATATAGTTGCAATACGTCCCCTGGTTCAGGCTTGGCTAGAAGGGGTGATTGTGCTAAATACCTTTTTAGTTCGGTAAAGGCAGCCTAGCATTCTTTGGTCCATTCAAAAGTAAGCTTGAGTCCTTTGGTTCCTCGTTCTTTTGCTCGGTTTTTGAGAGCCTTAAAGAAGGGTAAACATCGGTTCCCCGAGGTCGAGATAAATCTCCCGAGCGCCGCAACTCTTCTTGTAAGTTCTTGTAGTTCTTTGACTCTTCCTGGCGGATGCATCTCAAGTATAGCCTTAATCTTTGCTAGATTTGTTTCAATTCCTCTGCTTGAGACTATGAAACCGAGGAACTTTCCCGATGTAACTCCAAAGGAGCACTTAGCTGGATTTAACTTCATCTTGCTTTCTCTTAGGACTTGAAATGCCTCATTCAGATCTGTAATATGGTCTTGTGCTTTCAGGCTCTTTACAAGCATATCATCTACATAAACTTCCACGTACCGGCCCATCTGGTGCTTGAAAAGGTAATTTACCAATCGCTGATAGGAAGGTCCAGCATTTTTCAATCCAAAGGGCATGCAGATACAACAATATGTATCTCTACCCACGATAAAAGAAGTTTTCAATATATCAGGCTCATACATCCTGATCTAATTATATCCTGAATAGGCATCCATGAAAGAAAGCATTTCATGGCCTGCTGTGGCGTCTATCAATAAATCAATACGAGGCAAAGGATAGTAGTCTTTAGGACAAGTTTTATTCAAATCAGTAAAATCAATACACATTCGCCATTTGCCATTGGACTTGGGGACCATTACAACATTAGAGAGCCATTCTGGATAGATGGCTTCCTCAATAAAGCCTGCATCAAAAAGCTTGGTTACTTCTTCAATCACTTTTTCTTGTCATTCTGGTGCAAAGGTTCTCTTCTTCTGGAACACTAGTTTGGCATTAGGATAGACGCTGAGCTTGTGTTCAGCTATCTTTCTGTCTATCCCCGACATGTTGGCAGCTGACCAGGTGAATACGTTCGCGTTAGCTCTCAGGAAGTTTATGAGGTTGGTTTTTCTCTCGTCGGTTAGGCTTGCGCCTATCTGGTTAATGCGCATAGCATCCCCTTCTACTATCTCCACGGGAGCCAGGTCCTTAGCGGGTTCACTCCTTTCTTGCTCTCTGATATCTCGGTTATCATCTAAATGGATTAGGTTCATTTGTGTCTCCTTCCCTTTGGCCCTCAAATATCCTTCATAGCAACGATGGGTCGTTACTTGACTTCCTCGACATTCTCCAACCCCGTGATCGATTGGGAACTTTATGACTAAATGTGGAGTGGAAACCACTGCCTGCAGAGCGTTGAGACCAGGGTACCCAAATATCCCATTGTGTGCGGAATTCACCTTCACCACCAAAAAGTTCATCATCACAGTAGAGAGTATGGGTTCTGTTCCCACCGTGACCAGTAGCTCGATCGATCCTTCGACCTGCACGGGGGCCCCATTGAACCCGTACAGAAGAGACTCCACTCTTTTCAGCATTTCGGACTTCAGGAGCATCTTTTCAAACGCATCATAGTACAGGATGTCAGCTGAACTCCCGTTGTCCACCAAGATCCTCCCCACCGTGCAGTTGGCAATTATCATCTTCATCACCAGGGCATCATCATGGGGCGTCTGTATATCTGCCAAGTCTTCATCAGAGAAGGTTATAGGATAGCTGGTTCTCCTCCTTTTAACCGTGGTCTCAGCTTGGAGCACATTCCGTGCGTGTTGTTTTTGGGAGTTCGAGGTTTCTCCCCCCATGCCAGGTCCACCAAATAAGGTCGTGATCTCCCTCAGTGGCATATTCTCAGCGTGGGGTTTACCCCGGGGGAGTTCTTCTTTATCAGCCTTGGGGGGTGATCTTTGCCTTCCCTTGGGTTCTCGAGCTCGATAATCCGTCCTTCGATCATTCGCCTCTTTCTTGACGAATCGGCCGAGGCGCCCTCTCTGGATGAGCACCTCTATGTTGTCCTTTAACTGTCTGCATTCCTCAGTATCGTGACCATGGTCTTGATGAAAATGGCAGTACTTATTTTTTTTGTGCTCATGCGTTGGTTTGACCATCTTGGCTGGCCACCGTAGTGTCACCTGATCTTTGATCTCATTCAATATGTGTGCCCGGGTATGTGTCAGGGCTGTATAACCTGGCTCAGATTCCCCATCTACAGCCCTATGAACCCAAGCTTTCTTATCATCTTTCTTTTTCTTGCTATCCCCATCATCTCAGCTGTGTTTTGCGCCGATCTCTCGAGAGATCTCTTCCTTCTTCCCCTGAGCTTTCTTCTCGGTTTTATCTTTTCTCTCTGCCACAAGAACTTCAGCCAAGTTGATGTACTTTTCACATCTTGAGAATAATTCATACATGTCTCCTGGTTCATCCATAATCAAGGACTTTTTCAACTCGACATCTCGGATTCCGCTATGTAGAGCTTGAAACTTCACCACAGGATCCAAGTTTTGCACCTGCGGGGCTTCTTTATTGAATCCTATAAGAAAATTTCTAATGGATTCTTCAGGTTGCTGCTTTATAGCCAAAAGATTGGCAGTTGTTTTCTTGTGTACCCTACTGCTTATGAAGTAAGCCAAGAAGGCTCGCCCCAGAGCTGTGAAATTAGAGAAAGATCGTGGAGGGAGACTAGAAAACCATTGGCACGCTGCCCCCTTCAAAGTGGAGGGGAAAGCTCTGCACATTATAGCGTCTGAAGCTCCTTGAAAGAACAGGAGGGACTTGAAAGTTTCCAGGTGATCCTCTGTGTCCATGGTGCCGGCATATTGCTCTATGGTTGGCATCTTGAACCCTCTTGGGTGGGGTTCGAGCCGCACCTCATCTGTAAATGCCAGATCTGTAGTAAAATGAAAGTTATGAATTGAGGCCTGGTTCTTTCCTTTTATGACTTCTTGTAGCTGATCTTGGAGTTCCAAGACCTTGTCGTTCAGGGCTTGTTCAAACTTTATCATATGCAAATCTTGATTCTTGGTGATTCCTAGAATCTCCCTGTTCTTTCATCGAGTATTATTTGCATTGTTGTGATTCTTGCTGTGCTCTGGGGAACGAGACATTTCTTTGTTTGATAATGGTGGTGGGGGTATAGGAATCCCCTGTAGAAGACCGCATTGCATTTCCAACATTTGCTCGATCTTATCATCCCAGCGAGCCTGCATCGCGTTGAACTGCTCCACCGTCACGTAACACGGTGGGTCTCCTGGGAGTCTCGGCGGAGTTTCTGCCGCATACGACGGCTTCGGATCTTCAGGGATGTAATCTTGACCTTCTTGTTGGGAAAATTTTGGTGGGGTCCTTCCAGATTAACGGCATGAGGTCTTGGAGGAGGGACAGCGGCAGGAGCAATGGCAACGGTGGACCGTGCGATCCTTCCCTGATTTCTCATGTTGGTCATGGTGGAATCTTCACAGGTTTAGGTTTTTGTTTCCGTTTCCCCCAGACGGTGTCAAATGTTGTACAAGAATTTCTGCCGAAGAGACTCCTTGTTAGTATCAAACCGTGCTCCTGACTACCTAGAATTTTGGTTCAAGGACAGGAACTCCTGATCAGGCAACCAGGATCACTGTGGAGCATCACCCCAGTGACATGGATCAATGAAGAAACCCTGTGCATGTCCTCCTATATGCCTGTCCGTAGATGGATAGCAGACCCTTGCAACTGTGCAGCTCACAGCTTGATGTATGACTTGGATCCCAGGTAATCTCTCTCCTCCCCAAAAGGTGGGACCCACCTATGTAAAAATGTGCCAAAAATCCCTAATGGGCATATGGGGACAATACCCTGACTTAGAGTCAAACCCTGTGCAAGCCCCATTGAATTTCAACTTGCTGGAATTCTCTGGGCGATGCAGCAAGGCCCAGAGACATCGCCCAGTGGGTGTTTCTAAATATTTTAATGATTTTTAGTTGTGGGGACCACCCAACATGGACATGGGTACCCTCCACTAATAGAGGGAAGTCTGAGGGACCACCTCATGCCCTTAGTTCTCTGTGGACCCCACCAGTGTGCCCTGAATCAGTCTGAATCAGTTTAAAAATTGATTTTTAAAAGGGGCCTTCACAGGCAAACATGCCTCAGTGAAGGGGAGGTCTATAAATAGGAGGGGTCTGAGCTCATTTAGAGCTCTTATATCTATTGGAAATCCGTGGGAGAGAAGAGAGGAAAGTAAGGAGAAAAGAAGGAGAGGAAGAAGAGAGGAAGAAGAGAGGAAGAAGAAGAAGGTAGGGGAAAGAAGGAGGAAAGCTTGGCTGCCACCCATCCCAACTGGAACCGAGCTTCTTCAGGCCATTTTAGGTATAAAAATACCTATGCATCTCTGCTGTCTCTATCTCTTCTCTATATTTGATATGAATCTACTCTCTACCAGCCCAGAATACCTGGGGGAAGCTAGGTATGGCTCCAGATCTGCCATGCAGACCTTATGCATGGAAGATCTGTGATTTTTATATAAATTTAATAGGCTGATTTACTGTTCTTGGGAGCCGAGTATGACTGTGCTCTACTGCACTGCCCAGATTTGCTCCTGATTAGCTGATTGGAGTCCTGGATGCAAGCTAGGGCTGCAGAGACCAAACCCTAGGTGGTTGAAGCCCTGAACCATTGTTTTTCAGGCCTTTCCAGCCTTGCATGTGGCTGAAATTAGATTCCCAAGCTTGGCAAAACCCTATGACACTATTCACTGGGACTGCTTGGGCAGCCATTGTTAGCCTGATGGTGGATCTAATGGAGGATCCAATTGGACCAATAGGTGGGCCATCCCTGGGGCTACCTAACCCCCCCTGACATGCAGGGGATCAAGATTAAGCTCAGCCCATAAGGCCCCACCTTGGAAACTCAGCCCACATCGATTCTACAGCCACTGGGCGATGCAGACGTCGCCCAGAGCCAACGCCCAGTGTAGGGAAATTGGCTGGATTGGTGGACAGACTTGGGGGACCTCACCCTTTGACCCCTGGACACTGTGGGAAGGTTGGAGAATTACCAAAAAGCCCTTCCTCACATCTGTCCTTGTTTGGAAATGTTTTGGAACCCTGGTGGACCCTGCAGGTGAAGGAAACTCTGTTGTGCTTGGTCTAACAACACAGACAAGCTGTGGACAGCACTGTGGACTTGGTCTGACCTAGGGTCAGGTACAACCCTTGAAATGACTATTTTACCCTTTAAGCCACTGACATTGGTTGATGCACCAGGACATGACCTAAGGCCCAGTGATTCCAAGTGTGAACCAGCTGAACACCGGGTCAACCCAGTAAGTTTAGGTTAACCCTAGGATACCCAGTGATAGACTGAAAATTTAATAAGACATTATTTGATTTGCATTTATGATTTGATACCACGCTCGAGGTCAACAACCAAACTGCTTTTGCAACTGAGTTTGCAACTAAGGGCTTCGAACCCAACTCAGGTGAGTGAATAATACTATCATATGTGTATATGTAATTATGATCTGATGCCGGCTAATAAGAATTAAATATAATTGTTGTGTTATTTACTTCTGTTCAAACTACTCAAATCACTGAATAATGACTGTCTGTTGATCAACACTATGAATTCTTCTATGATGATTGTGAATGTTAGACTAGATGCCATAGTCGGCTTGGAAATGAGGCATGTGGTAGCCCGTAGTATGGGATGCGGTTGACACCACCTAACTCTTACGATGCCATATAGACATGGGGCTAGAGTTTCATCACCCATGCTATGCACCCTTGCCAACAGGGGTTAAGGTGTTGGATGCCTGTGGGGGCGACCATCAGAAAATGAGAAAAGAGAAAGGAAAAAAAAAAAAAGAATGAATAGAACACCGGAATGGTGCATATGGGCTATAAGCCAGAAAAGAAATGGATTGTCCCATGGGTTAATCACAGAGGGCTAGTCGGGCTGACCTTGGTAAACGATGCGGGAGCTGATTGGTCCACTCCGACAACTCAATGGGTGTATCGCAGGAAGGGGTTAGAAGCCCGCACCAGGGATACATGTATTGGGGATTGTAGTAGCACAGACCCGACTTAGTTGTATCGCTAGGTGGCTAATAAATAATCTGGACTTGCATATCATGTAGGATCATATGAACTGTGAATTTTGATTGCATGTGCACGCATGATTGATGTTATTTGTCACAAGCTCGGTGGGGCTCACACTCTGTTATACAATGTTTTCTTAGATGATTTTGCAGATCGATGCCGCTGTGGCATGGAGGATCATCTCAAGGAGGAGAGTCCTGGTTGTTATGATGATGTTGGTGTGGACCCCGACGGAGGTCATACCGATCTTGCGTACTTTCTCGGTGGTCGTGGATGAAGACCGTTGAGGAGTGCTTTTGATGTTTTGTTTTGGGGACTCCTTTTTGTTCTGCTAAGAGATTCCCTGTTTGACTGTGGATCAATTGTAGTTATTTCTTTTTATTTCTTTTTGGGGTTGAGTATGCTCACCCTGTATATGGCTGTGTATGTAGTACTGTACTTATCACCTTTGTTTCTTGCTTGGAGGTTGGAGGGAAATGTACAAACTATCCTATGTATAGATTATCACCATTTCCCCATATCGCTATGCTTCCTTTTATGATTAAATTGTAGTTTATTTGTTGCTGCACTCTGATCTTGCCTATGGTAAGGAGATGGTTGTGGTTCCATTCTCGTAAGCACTGCTTCCAGATCCATGGGATTTGGCGGATTATCGTTATGCAATTCGGGTCACCTACCCAATCCTCCTAGGGGTGGTTTGGGGTGTGACAGAGCTTGGTATCAAAGCGTGAGGCGCTTCTTATGATTATGGATTGCAAACTAGGACTAATAAGCTTTAAACAGTAAAACATGTCATAATTTAAAAATAAAATATAAAAAAATCAAGGGGGGGTAGATGTAAATAAACAAAGGTGCATAATTTCCATTAACTAAAAGATAATTGCAACTAAACCATTACATAGGCTTTAATTACATGGACTAAAATGCAATAATTACATAGCATAAAGAAAAAGAAAAAAAAAAAAAAGAGTAATCAGAACCACGTAGCAAGAATGTCCGGAACTGCTGGAGCTACTCAGTCGGAGGCAGATCTCTAGGAGGAGGCTGAGTCTGGCGAGAGTCAACTCTATAGAACCTGTCCCAGAAGTCTAGACGCTGCTCCATAGACCCCACTCTCATCTCCAAAGAAGTGAAGCCCTGATCCACCCTAGTCGCCAAGCTAGAGAGCTGAGTGCCAAGACTCAGGAAATGTGATATCATCTACACCCAGTTTGGAGGTCCTGGAACCTAGGAGCTAGTAGTGCTTGTTGCCTCATATGCAGGTAAGTCAAAAAATTGAGTGTCAATGCCCTCAAAACCACCCTGACCCATGCCCTGCTCCTCTCCAAGTAACCCCTCATCGAGCGCATCACCACCCTGCTCTCCACCCTACTGTTCACCCCCAAGCATCTCCATCTGCTCCTCATCCTCTGGTGGTCCCTCTCCTAGCACTTTCATCTTCAGAATAGAAGTTTTATCAATGGGCCAGGATCTGGTCTTATCAACATACTCACCCTCCAATGGAACCCCAAAATATCAAAAGACTAGAGTAAGGAATTTTCCATAGGGAAGATTCCCATCAGCGGGGTTCCGAGCGTGGTAGAGCATCACCTGAAGTAATAAGTAGGGAAGGTTGATGACTGGACCCCCCTGACCAGCTCCCAAAAGGCAATAGGTGATGTATGCCCTCATCATAGATATACTACCCTTGTTTCCACCCTTAGGGTAAATATTATAGGTCACACACCTACTAATCACCCTAGCACTAGGTCTGTAAGAAGTCTCAGGCTTAGGCGTGTTCCCTGAACCTGTCAAAGCTTCAAAGACCATCCTCCTGGTTTCCAAGGAAAACATATCCTAAATATCCATGCGAGGCTGGTAGTAAATCCTCTCTCCTGTGTCTGGTAAGCCCAAAATCTCTACTAGAAGGGTAATGGTCAGCCTGATACCCACTCCCTTTACTCTACTCAATAGTGAAAATTCTTGTGCCCCAGATGGCATCAAGTTACAATAAAAGTACCGAACCAAGTTGGGATAACAAGGCTTGGTAGGAGATAACATCGATGCCCAACCTAGGGCATTAAACCTGGCGTAGAGGTTGCATTGGTGGAAGTCCTCTACTCGCACCACCCAGCCATTCACAATCTTCAGGTCTCTAAAATTTTCCCATTCCTTAGCATGCTCGTACCTGGAGAAAAGATGGTGATCGAAATCTGGTTCCTCGGAAGACGAATCATCTCTAGGGGATGGTGGTGGTACTGAAGAATAGGAAGAGTCCTCAGATTCGACCCGAAGCCTCTTTTGGGCTATCGATTTCCTAGTAGTACGACGACTTGTAGACATTCTCTACGAAAAGAGAAAGAAATACCATAGTTAAGGCAAGTAAGTTTGCCAAAACCCTAACCTAAATAAAGTAAATGAAAGAAGATAAGGGAAAGATAAAGTAAACCCGAAAACTTACCTAAGCACGTGGTGGATCGCAAATAACCCGAGGAAATGCCAAGATTTGGTGGAGAAGTGGTCCCCTCACCCTCCAAGGACTTCTCCTAAGTGTTTAAAAAAGTTTAGAATGAAATAGGAGTCAAATGGGGCCCTCTTGGATATAAAAAGCCTACGCCCGATTCTCTGGGTGATGTGGCAACACCCAGAGACATCGCCCAATGAGGGAATCTTGCTGATTTTTTAGTTTTGACTTGTGGAAACTTGGGAATTACCTAAAGTAACCTTAGACAACACTAAAATACAGGTTTTTTTTTTAATGTAAAATATATATATATATATATATATAATAAAATAATAATATTCAAATGACCTGAGAGTTCAACCAACCTAGTCTTCTTAAGGTCAAAAAGAGGGGAAATTCTACATGTAGAACACATAGAGACTAGAAACATTTTTGGTGGATATAATTAAATTAAGTACTTAATATATTTATATAAATATGAATGTACATGTATGCTAGGTTATGGTGAATACCACCTAACTACTACATGCTTGAATATTGTGATGTACAAACTGCTTGGAGTGTTGCTATGCAAACAGAACTTAGATATGTAGGTATGTTGTAATAAGGGATTAGTAAGTACGGGGAGCGTAGATCTCATCCTAACCAAGGCCTAGGATAGCTGAGAATAGGATCTAATAGGGTTCGTAGTAAATCAAACACCTAGATGCTAAGGTACCTCGGGCCAACCCAAGAATTTGTTACATTAATCTTTAGTTATTTAAATTTCAGTAGTTGTGTATTTAATTCCTTTAATTAAGTATGCCCTCATGCCTAGAACCATTTTATGTGACAGGACCTGTTACCTTGCCTGAGGCTGGGGACCCCAGCATCATGATGTATCTTAGACATCTACGAGAGAGACTGAGACAAATACGGTTAGTGTTACCCCGAGCTGAGAATCGACTAGACTTTTACTTGGCTATTGCTGCCATTAGTGGACCTGAGGAACGAGAGTATTTTATGAATTTAGCTGAAGAGGTAAGAGCTGACATTGAATTTCTACTGGCAATGGAGTTTGTGACCGGGAAGAAGTTGGAGATGCTTGCCTTCTAGATCAAGTAAATAATTAAAAGTCTTTATTTAAATATTTGAAAATTTTCATTAGTGCCATACATAGCATACTGACACATAAAACGCATAAAAAAAAAAAAAAAGAGAAACATAAAGTATTCAATAAGACACATCACCTAATAAACCAAGACAATGAATCTAACAATCCACCTTACTGGTATGACTCATGATTACTCATTGGAACTGTGGATTGGATTTGTACCTGCTTAGTTAGGAAACAACTGCTGAACCATAAAGATGAAATTGGAATATTGAACACCCTCCTCTTTTCAGAGAAGTAGCAATGGTCAACACTAGAAGTTCTCGTGGAGGACGTAAAGGTAAACAACCTAAAATTGTACAGGAGGTTGAGCTGCCTAATGGAACTGAGGCTTAGAACTCTGAGGCATCGGCTGCTTCATCAGGAGCACCAGCGGCTGCACAAGCTCCTGCTGTAGCACCTCAGCCAAGTATGGCAGCTGGCGATGTGACTGCGTTCATGACCACAATGATGCGGACCATGCAACAACAACAAGAATTGCTTGGTCAGATGTCTACACAGTTTGCAACCATGATGCACGAGCGCGCTGCACCACCACCACCACCCCCACCCAATCAACTAGTACTATTTCTACCACCTGTGCCTCAGCATTTAGCAAAAAATTCCACCGCCAAGGTTATGGAGAGATTAAAGAAACTCCAACTGCCTGCATTTTTGAAAATAAGCTCTGAGGCAATGCAGCCAGAACGATGGATCAGTGCCCTAGAAAAGGCATTTGAAGTACTTGAGTGCCCGGAAGCACAAAAGATTATATGTGCGGGTTATCAGTTGCAGAATGAAGCCGAAGCTTGGTGGAAGGCAACTAGGCCTAATTTGGAAGCTGCTCACCCAAATCCCACGTGGGCGCAGTTCAAAGAAATTTTCTTTAAGAACTACTTCCCAAAGAGCTTTAAGGACAGGAAAGAAGCAAAATTTATTGCACTGGTGCAAGGAACCAAATCAGTAATGGACTATCAACAGCGATTTAAAGATCTGTTCCATTTTGCTCCAGAGCACCTGAAGGGGGAAGTTAGTAAGGCTAAGAAATTTGAGAAGGGACTCAAAACTAAAATAGAGTCAGTGTTGTGAATTATTGACATTCGGGATTATGCTCAAATGGTTGATAAGGCGAAGACAATGGAGGATAGGTTCAAGGAAAAGGAGAAAGAAAAGACTGTGACGTCATCTAGTTTGAACTAAAGGCCAAATAATTTTCAAACTTATGGGTGGCCAAATAAAGTTTTTCGAGGGACGAGTTCAAGTCCAAATCCGACTCCGTATCATAGGCCGAACGTGGGTCAGAATCCTTTTCGCCCCACAATTACCCGACCTGCTCAACCTACTACGAGTCAAGCGACGACAGTAACCTCGCCAGCCCAACCAGCAATAAGTCAAGCGAGCAAAGCCTCGACACCTGGTGTTCCACCCTTTAAATGCTATCTATGCAACAAGGAAGGGCATATGGCCAGATATTTTTGATCGTGTGGGTACGGCAACAACTCGCCAAATCAGTCCTACGCTAGGCCCTTCAACCATGGGACAATCGGATGCAAGGAAAGGTGTACGCTTTGACAAATGAGGAAGCTGAGGCAAACCTCGACGTATTGATAGGTAAGTTGTTGAACACTACTTAACTATAGGGAATAATTGGCTTACTTCATGTAACCTAAATTACCTACAAACCCAAGGTACCTTGAATGTCTCAACCATACCCGCACGAGTATTATTCGACTCAGGCGCGACCCACTCTTTCGTCTCCTCGATCTTTGCCAGTAAGATGAAAGATCAACCAAGAGACATTGGGCATGAGCTAATAGTCAGCACACCGACACGGAGTGTCATGAGTTTGAAGGAGGTCTACGACCCTTGTCAGATTGAAATTTATGGGAAGAAACTAACTGCACGATTGATAAAGATGGATATACATGATTTTGACGTAATACTAGGCATGGATTGGCTATCCGCCTATGGTGCACACATCTTATATGCGGAGAAAAAGATAAAGTTTAAACTGGAAGATGGGTCAGACTTCACTTATCAAAATGAATCAACAAGGAAATCCAGAAGGATAACATTATCCGCACTCCAGGCATGAAAGTTACTAGAAGAAGGATGCTAAGGCTTTTTGGCCATTGTGATAGATACAGAGGCGAAGGTAAAACCCTTGGAGGAACTCCACGTTGTCAAAGAATTTCCTGATGTATTTTTAGAAGATCTGACTCAGCTGCCGCTGGACCGCGATATAGAATTCGCAATTGATTTGATTCCTGGAGCAGCACCGATATCTAAGGCACCATATCGAATGGCACCTATCGAATTGAAAGAATTGCAGGTACAACTTCAAGACCTGCTGAAGAAGAGATTCATATGACCCAGTGTATCACCCTGGGGAGCACCCATGTTGTTCGTAAAGAAGAAGGATGGTAGCATGCGGCTATGTATTGACTACTGCGAGTTGAATAAACTGATGATTAAGAATCGATATCCATTGTCGCGTATCGATGACCTATTTGATCAGCTACAAGGAGCGAGAGTTTTCTCCAAAATTGATCTTAGGTCGGGATACCATCAACTGAAGATCAAAAGCGGCGACATTCATAAAACGGAGTTCCAAACTCGATACGAACATTATGAATTTCTGGTTTTATCGTTCAGGTTGACCCAACGCCCCGGTAGCATTCATGTATATGATGAATATAGTGTTCCATGACGTGCTGGATAAGTTCATCATAGTATTTATTGACGACATCCTGGTGTACTCTAAGAGTGAGGAAGAGCACGCGCGACACCTTACTTTCGTGTTGCAGCGGTTGCGGGAACACCAACTCTTTGCCAAATTCAGCAAATGTGAATTCTGGCTTCACCAAATTGGATTCCTGGGGCATATCGTCATCAAGGACGGTATCAAAGTAGACTCCGATAAGGTGAAAGCGGTTCTCAAGTGGGAGACTCCAAAGAATGCCACTAAGATCCAAAGTTTCTTGGGATTGGATGGTTACAACCGCTGATTTATTGAGAATTTCTCACGCATCTCGGCACCCATGACAAAACTCACGAAGAAGGGTTCTAAGTTTGAATGGAATGAAGCGTGCGAGAAAATCTTTCAGGAATTGAAGAACCGATTGGTAACAACTCCAATTTTGACCATTCCAGACGGAACCGGAGGAATGGTGGTGTACACCGATGCATCTAAGACAAGATTAGGTGGTGTCCTAATGCAGAGAGGTAAAGTAGTCGCCTACGTCTCAAGGCAGTTGAAGGAACATGAGAAGAATTACCCCACTCATGATTTGGAGTTGGCAGCGGTAGTCTTTGTGTTGAAAATTTGGTGGCATTACCTATATGGTGAAAAAAGTGAAAACTTCAGCGATCACAAAAGCCTGAAGTATTTCTTCACCCAAAAGGAGCTAAACATGAGACAGAGACAGTGGTTGGAATTGGTAAAGGATTTTGATTGTGAGATCCAGTACCACCCCGGTAAGGCCAATGTTGTGGCGAATGCATTAAGCAGAAAATCTCAGACTGCGCCCCTTGCATCTTTGGTCGTAAGTGAGCAATTAATAAAAGAAGCTCAAAATTTTGATTTGGAACTCATGATCGAAGAAGCGGCTATGCAATTAGCAGCAATGGACCTGTAGCCGTCGATACGAGAGGAGATAATTATGAAGCAACCATTGGATCCCGAGCTGGACAAGATAATTCGGGAAGGGCAACAAGGAGTCCATAAGGACCCAGATATTTCCTTGGCTCAAGATGGTGCATTGAAGTTTCAAGATAGATTGTGTGTGCCAGATGACCATGATGTCCAAGACCGAATTCTTAAAGAGGCGCACAGCTCACCCTTTACTATCCACCCTGGAAGTACAAAGATGTACAAAGACTTGAAAAGATATTACTGGTGGATTGGAATGAAGCAAACCATAGCAATCTACGTGTCTAAGTGCCTTACTTGTCAGCAGATAAAGGCAGAAAGACACCGACTGTATGGTTTATTGCAGTCACTTCCCATACCTAAGTGGAAGTGGGAAAGAATCACTATGGATTTCGTGACAAATCTGCCCAACACTAGGAAGGGCATGAACGCAATTTGGGTGATCGTAGACGGACTGACAAAGGCAGCTCACTTCATACTTATCAAGATAAGTTACCCAATGGAGAAGCTTGCCCAGATATACATTGAAAACATAGTTCGCTTACATGGCGTGCCTGTCAGTATTGTGTCCGACAGAGATCCTCGATTCACCTCAAGGTTTTGGAGAAGTTTGCAAAATGCATTGGGATCTCAACTAAGCCTTAGCACAGCTTTCCATCTGCAGATTGACGAAAATTCGGAGAGAACCATCCAAACCTTAGAAGATATGCTCCGAGTCTGTGCTCTGGAAATGAATGACAGTTGGGATGCTCACATATCACTGGTGGAATTTGCATATAATAATAGCTATCACTCCACCATTGGCATGGCATCGTTCAAAGCACTCTATGGTAGGAAGTGTCGAACTCTGCTATATTGGGACGAAGTTGGTGAGCGGAAATATCTCGGACCCAAAATGATTCAAGCGACCTGCGACAAGGTGGATATCATAAGAGAAAAGATCAGGGCAGCCCAATCAAGATAGAAAAGTTATGCGGATAATCGAAGGAAGGATATTGAGTTTGAGGTCAGAGAAAAAGCATTCCTTCGAGTATCACCAACCAAGGGATTGCTACGTTTCAATAGGAAGGGCAAGTTGAGCCCAAGATTTATCGGTCCATACGAAATCCTTAACAAAGTAGGACCCGTAGCATACCGGCTGGCTCTACCACCATCTTTGTCAGGCGTCCATGATGTTTTTCATGTGTCAATGCTACGAAAATATATTAACAATCCGACACATGTACTGTCAACTGAACCTGAACAGTTGGAAGTAGATATGACCTACGAAGAACACCCCACGGGGATACTGGACAGAAAAGAGCATAACCTCTGTAACCGCACCGTCGCCTTTGTGAAAGTTCGATGGGGAAATAACCCAATAGAAGAAGCTTCATGGGAACGTGAGGAAGAAATGAAAGAGAAGTACCCTCAACTTTTTGGATTACAAGGTAAGCAAATTTCGAGGATGAAATTTTTGTAAGGTGGGGAGAAATGTCAAAACCTGCCCCTGACTGGCTAGAATTTTGGTTCAAGGACAGGAACTCCTGATCAGGCAACCAGGATCACTGTGGAGCATCACCCCAGTGACATGGATCAATGAAGAAACCCTATGCATGTCCTCCTATATGCCTATCCAAAGATGGATAGCAGACCCTTGCAACTGTGCAACTCACAGCTTAATGTATGACTTGGATCCCAGGTAATCTCTCTCCTCCCCAAAAGGTGGGACCCACCTATGTAAAAATGTGCCAAAAATCCCTAATGGGAATATGGGGACAATACCCTGACTTAGGGTCAAACCCTGTGCAAGCCCCATTGAATTTCAGCTTGCTGGAATTCTCTGGGCGATGCAGCAAGGCCATGAGACATCGCCCAGTGGGTGTTTCTGAATATTTTAATGATTTTTAATTGTGGGGACCACACAACATGAACATGGTTACCCTCCACTGATAGAGGGAAGTCTGAGGGACCACCTCATGCCCTCTGTTCTCTATGGACCCCCCCAGTGTGCCCAGAATCAGTCTCAATCAATTTAAAAACTGATTTTTAAAAGGGGCCTTCACAGGCAAACATGCCTCAGTGAAGGGGAGGTCTATAAAGAGCAGGGGTCTGAGCTCATTTAGAGCTCTTATATCTGTTGGAAATCCGTGGGAGAGAAGAGAGGAAAGTAAGGAGAAAAGAAGGAGAGGAAGAAGAGAGGAAGAAGAAGAAGAAAGGGGAAAGAAGGAGGAAAGCCTGACTGCCACCCATCCCAGCTGGAACCGAGCTTCTTCAGGCCATTTCAGGTATAAAAATACATATGCATCTCTGCTGTCTCTATCTCTTCTCTGTATTTGATATGAATCTGCTCTCTACCAGCCCAGAATAGCTGGGAGAAGCTAGGTATGGCTCCAAATCTGCCATGCAGACCTTATGCATGGAAGATCTGTGATTTTTATATAAATTTAATAGGCTGATTTACTGTTCTGGGGAGCCGAATCTGACTGTGCCCTACTACACTACCCAAATTTGCTCCTGATGAGTTGATTGGAGTCCTGGATGCAAGCTAAGGCTGCAGAGACCAAACCCTAGGGGGTTGCAGCCCTGAACCATTGTTTTTCAGGCCTTTCCAGCCATGCATGTGGCTGAAATCAGATTCCCAAGCATGGCAAAACCCTGTGACACTATTCACTGGGACTGCTTGGGCAGCCATTGTCAGCCTAAAGGTGGATCTGATGGAGGATCCAATTGGACCAATAGGTGGGCCATCCCTGGGGCTACCTAACCCCCTAACATGCAGGGGATCAAGATTAAGCTCAGCCAATAAGGCCCCACCTTGAAAACTCAGCCCACATCGATTCTACAGCCACTGGGAGATGTAGACATCGCCCAGAGCCAACGCCCAGTGAAGGGAAATTGGCTGGATTGGTGGACAGACTTGGGGGACCTCACCCTTTGACCCCTGGACACATTGGGAAGGCTAGAAAATTACCAAAAATCCCTTCCTCACATCTGTCCTTGTTTGGAAATGTTTTGGAACCCTAGTGGACCCCGTAGGTGAAGGAAGCTCTGCTGTGCTTGGTCCTACAGCACAGACAAGCTGTGGACAGCACTGTGGACTTAGTCTAACCTAGGGTCAGGTACAACCTTTGAAATGGCTATTTTACCCTTTAAGCCACTGACACTGGTTGATGCACCGGGACATGACCTAAGGCCTAGTGATTCCAAGTGTGAACCAGCTGAACACCGGGTCAACCCAGTAAGTTTAGGTTAACCCTAGGATACCCAGTGGTAGACTAAAAATTTAATAAGACATTATTTGATTTGTATTTAGGATTTGATCCCGCGCTCGAGGTCAACAACCAAACTGCTTTTGAAACTAAGTTTGCAACTGAGGGCTTAGAACCCAACTCAGGTGAGTGAATAATACTATCATATGTGTATATGTAATTATGATCTGATGCCGGCTAATAAGAATTGAATATAATTGTTGTGTTATTTACTTCTGTTCAAACTACTCAAATCACTGCATTATGACTGTCTGTTGATCAACACTGTGAATTCTTCTATGATGATTGTGAATGTTAGACTAGATGCCGTAGTCGGCTTGGAAATGAGGCCTATGGTAGCCCGTAGTATGGGATGCGGTTGACACCACCTGACTCGTACAATGCCATATAGACATGGGGCTAGAGTTTCATCACCCGTGGTACGCACCCTTGCCAACAGGGGTTAAGTTGTTGGATGCCTGTGGGGGCGACCATCAGAAAATGAGAAAAGAGAAAGAAAAAAAATAAGAATGAATAGAACACCGGAATGGTGCATATGGGCTATAAGCCAGAAAAGAAATGGATTGTCCCACGGGTTAATCACAGAGGGCTGGTCGGGCTGACCTTGGTGAACGAATGCGGGAGCTGACTGGTCCTCTCCGACAACTCAATGGGTGTATCGCGGGAAGGGGTTAGAAGCCCGCACCAGGGATGCATGTATTGGGGATTGTAGTAGCACAGACCCGACTTAGTTGTATTGCTAGGTGGCTAATAAATAATCTGGACTTGCATATCATGTCGGATTATATGAACTATGAATTGTGATTGCATGTGCACGCATGATTGATGTTATTTGCTCACGAGCTCGGTGGGGCTCACACTCTGTTATACAATGTTTTCTTAGATGATTTTGTAGATCGATGCCGTTGTGGCATGGAGGATCATCTCGAGGAGGAGAGTCCTGGTTGTTACGATGATGTTGGTGTGGACCCCGACGGAGGTCATACCGATCTTGCGTACTTTCTTGGTGGTCGTGGATGAAGACCGTTGAGGAGTGCTTCTGATGTTTTGTTTTGGGGACTCCTTTTTGTTCTGCTAGGAGATTCCCCATTTGACTGTGGATCAGTTGTAGTTCTTTCTTTTTATTTCTTTTTGGGGTTGAGTATGCTCACCCTGTATATGGCTATGTATGTAGTATTGTACTTATCACCTTTGTTTCTTGTTTGTGGGTTGGAGGGAAATGTACAAACTATCCTATGTATATATTATCATCGTTTCCCCGTATCGCTATGCTTCCTTTTATGTTTAAATTGTAGTTTATTTGCTGATGCACTCTGATCTTGCCTATGGTAAAGAGATGGTTGTGGTTCCATGATTGTAAGCACAGCTTCTAGATCCGTGGGATTTGGCGGATTGCCGTTATGCAATTCGGGTCACCTACCCAATCCTCTTAAGGGGTGGTTTGGGGTGTGACAGTTACAAAAACAATTCTTAAGCCAATAAGGAAAACTGAAAGAAATGGAGAATGATAGAGAGAAGACAGAGAGAAGGCATCAGAGTAATAATCTCTTTATTGAATGTCTAATACAATCTGATTCTCCTTACATGAGGGACTTACCTTATATAGAAGGTGGGGATCTTCGGTAGCCCATTCTTCGTTAACAGTGGCCTTCCTTCGCAGCACGGTTTTTTGGTACTTCCATTCTTGGTGTGGTCCCCTCTTTAATTCTGTGATTCCCAGTCCACGTTGGAGTTTTCCATGAATGGGCCCCTAACTACCATGGTGGGAGTTAGTTTTTATAACTGTTGGGCACGTGGGATTTTCCAAGCATGATTTCCAAGTCTTATTTCTTTGTGAGTCCACGTGTACGGTCATGATTTGAAGTAGAAATTATGGTGTAACAATCACGAAGGGACCTGCGCCGATCGAAGCCATCATGACCACCCAGTGACAAACCCCGATAGCCATCACTACCCCTGTCCTGGCCTCTCCCACCTCCACAGACCACAGGTGCTCAGACTATCCAACACATAAACCCCTGTTGGCAAGGATCGTAGCATAAGGGAACAAGCATCCTTGCCGCAGACATACTATATGCAGGTCCTATCATCCCGAGAGGTATTCCGGGTGCATCAACGTCCCATTCCATCTAGTTCCCAGGTACCATCACGGCACGGCACATATAGATCAAGATGACATATAGCAATTTCATAATTTAAATAAATTGGGGTTCCGATACCGGCACACCCGGCATCGTAGCCCGATACAATGGTGAGCATACTATCACATTCTCAATAGTTCACAATTGAATAAAATGCAATACGCACCATGCTTATAAATATACCATAGCATGCTTTAATATTGATAATTTATATAATATTCAAACCCAACAAAGTCACCCAAAACCCACTCACCTAACACGGGTGTAGCCCGTGATTGGCATGAATCTCACCGAACAATGGGTGGCATCCGGCGTGGTTCACATGAATCTCACCGGTACACCAACCTAAACACACAAAAGAAAAGCATGAAAACAGGTATAGAAGGGTCCCATGCTAGGCCCCCAAGATTAAAACCAAGTTTCAACCAAGACAGCACGAGCGGACTCACGAGCAGATTCAGCAAGAGTGAGTCCGTTCATGACTCTGGTGCTGCTGTCATGGCCCAAACTTCAAGGAAAATGATGGGGCTTTGGCCCACACTTCCAAAACTTCGAGGGGGTTCTTTCTATGGTATTTTCAGTTCAAGGTCATCAATGTTGACCATGACCATAAGGGATTACCCATTGGGTAAGGTCTAAACTGCCCTTAGGATAAGGGGATATTTGGGGTGCGGGTGTAACACAAGACCTCCAATCGATGATAGCCCTTTCTCGATCATTCCACGCATCACGCAAGCTTTGCGTTCCTCATACAGTCAAACTGTATATCTCCTCCACACCACCAAGGAATACACCACCTTGTGTTTCTTCTAGGATCAAACACCAAAGAAGAGAGAGGGAGAAAAAGGATTTTGGAGAGGGAGAGAGAGCTCCAATGTTTTGGGTTCTTGTGTATCTTCTATGTGTAATTTTGCAATCCACAAATAATATATATTTGTATCTCACACAATCCCAAAAGCTATCTCACATGGGTGTGATATATTGAGTTTCCAAATATGACTCAATTATCTACCAATCCAATCTTTCTCAATGAGGAAAGATCTACATTGCTAGAGGAATCCAATATTGGGTGGAATATCCAATATTCCCCATTGGGTTTCCTTTTCTAACACTTCCTGGGTTTGAGAGGGTGGAGAAACATGCGGATTTCAAGAGTTTGAATGCCTCTATCACATGAAGATGCCTCCATTAAGTGATGGAACAGCCATGAAAGAGCATCTCCAAGTCATGGGCTTATGCAGTTGCATGCACTGTCAAATAAAAGCTCACTGATAGACTTTTCCTATCAGAGTAAATAACCGAGTTTTTTAGGGTTTCTTCTATTCTTCTTTTTTTTTTAGGATTTTTCTTCTAGCTAGACTGTTGGAGTGCAAGGGTGGGAGTTATATTTGTAAGGAATCTAGAGTATTTTGTCTTTAACCAACTGGTGTTCTGTAACTCTGTATTTATGGAGAAAACTGAAACCGTGAATGTTAAGAAGTTCAGAGATTAAAAAATAAAAAAAAGGCTTTTGGTTTATGTTCTTAGAAGAGGTTAAAAAGTTAACATTTTACATTGTATTATTTAACAGTTTTTGGTTAATGATATTAGAATGAGGGCAAAGTTGGTATTTTACATTGTATTATTTAACACCGTCCATTCAAGGGGTGCGACTGCATAATTTAGAAACACATGGGATCGCTCTGTATTTAAGACAAACCTCAAGGGGTCGCAATGTAATTTTCCCAAAAATATATGATAACAAAAATAAAGTTGAAACCATGTTGTTTGGTTTATGCTATTAAGAACATTGATCTTATAAAGCAGACATAACTTCACGCTTTGTCATGGAAACACATTTCTTATCCTACTATAATGAGGAAAAAGGTCATTGTATTGAATATATAGCCCAAAGAGGACAATCAAGAATCTCTTATTAAATCCTTTCATTATGAAGTTTAACACCCCATATTAGGTCCTAGCTAGGCACATAGAATCATAGAAAACCGTAAATACAGCAGATATGATCTACAATATTGAAAAAAAATAAACGATGCTTGATCGCATGGCTCTGCTCCTACAATTTAATACACGGACACAGAAGCGCATGAAATTACTGCCCAACCCCTCTTGAAATTAAAAAATTCCATCGTGTTGATGCCATGAGCGCTCCCATAGGCCCTACGCTGGTGCAGGGGCTACACGACTAAGAATCGATCTCTTGACTATATATATATATATATATATATATATATATATATAAATACTAGTAAAAATGTACATGCAGATGCACGTGTGATCATACGTGGATTCCGATGTATCATGAATGTCCTGTAGGCCAAAAGGACATATCTTCCCTTTGTGATTAACTACTTCCCCTATATGGATATGAATAGGAAGTCTTAGAAAGACAAACATCTAAGTGGGACAAAAAAATAAAGGGTTGAAAATGTTGACTTAATAAAACCTTGTTTCAAAAGAAAAATAGTTATTGAAGCCCAATTTGATTTTAATGAGAGAGAGAAAGCTGAACATAAATTGTGATTATGACATTTGGACGATAAAACATGAGGATTATTAGCAAGGCCCAGACCACAATCTTCACAATCTTTGCAATCCATCGACCATTGTGCAAATTTGAGAAATAAGAAATTTCCCTAACTAACACGAAGGACAAGATTTGTTTGGAACCATTCTTTAATGTCAGCAGAGGGTTTTATCCTTGTAAACCAAAAAGAAACAAATTGATGAAGAAGTGAAGTGTTTACTTTGAAGGCACCATTCCAAAAATCTACCAAAAGAAAAATAGATACGGTCGTAGTACAAATAATACTTCCAAAATTTTATCTTTAAAAAGAGTTAAAACCGTTTCTCTGGTCAATAATTAAAGTGAAAAGCTCTTCACAGACCACGACTAATGTTACAAATTCACAAAGAAAGGTAACAAAGATTTATTAATGAAAATTAATAAGTACAATATCACTCTAGGGAGGTTTTTGTAATTCTTATTATTTTCTTTCTTATAAATAATTTTCTGTCCCATCTCTGAGACTCAAGCATGCTCATGTTAGATTCGGGAGCAACAGTTGGTGTGATTAAGGCTCAGTTCTTGTTCCGTTTACAGTCCCAATATATTCAAACTCTTCAGTTCTTTGGTCAATACATCTGAGATTCAATTCTAACCTCAGTTGCATCAACCGCAAGCCATTCTAAACCTATCAAACAGTTGGCAACTTATCAAATGTGATTCAAAAAGGCTTGATGATTGCCGGATCACCTCCAAACAAGTAGACAAGTTTCAGACTGAGTCATAAAGAGCCCTTATATTTAACTAAACAACCCTCCTTAATCTTATTCTATTTATAAGAAAAGGGGATTTACATGTAAGCCAGTTAACACCCATTGCCATGGTTTTAAGTATCAAGATGGATAATTGGAATACAATGTAGCTATCCAATACTGATAACAATATTATTTCATAAACTTCCATCCTGGATCAGGATCGATTGGCTAATCCGGATCAGGAATGCCAGTGGCTGATCCGAGTCACATTCCCGAGTTTTAAAATTTCTCCCATTGGCCCTCGTACTATGCATTTGAAAAATATTTAGGAGTGTTGAACTCCTACAAACAGAAATACCAATACCAAGATTTTACACAAAGTTTGAAGATGGCTGTAGTCAAGAAACAAATCAAGTGCACCCTAGATGATTTCTCGGAAACAATCAAAACAGCATTTCTCTTTGTTCTCACACGAAAAATCAATGGGTTGAAAAAATATTGCTGTTTTTTGGTGCCTAAGATGGTGTTAACAATATTACTGGCCTATTAGCTCTCTACTAAAGAACTTAGAGAAGAGATCATGTGTACCTGCAGATACCAAAACAGAATGCCAATCAAAAGGACTCATAAAATAAAAAATTAAAAAAAAAGACTGCCCAATCAGATAGTTATCAAACTTGAAGACCACAATGGATAGCTATAAGCCTATAACCCACAGTGCCCCTAACTTTAGCAAGGGTTTACAACAGGATCTGAAGCAAAATGGTGTTAAGAATCAGATATATCATTCCATCTTATATGAGAGAGTAGGGAACATCATTAAACAGCATCAGATTAAAATATTTAATGACTAAAATAAATCCTATTCATTTTCCCTAAGTCCTAAATTATAATACAAAGATTCTTCACTTCCTTCACAGGTATGATAGTTTAGAGGTGTGGAATCACGTTGATATATAAAGTGTTAGAACTACATACGTAAAAGAAAATATAGCATTTCTATTTACCCTTTTCCCATCCTGGCCTGTATACCACTGACCAATAGACTGGCCTTCCGCATGAACTCGTCTTTTGCCAGCATTTTTTGGCATGCAGACACTGCTATTGGGGTTAACCCAATACTCAGAAGGTTGTGAGAGCTTTTTAGCATTAGAACTTTTGACCTTCTTTTTACCTCTTTTTGAGCTTCCTACAAGAGCCTTGTTTCCTGCTCTATCAGGCTGTGGACAGACTCTCTGACCAAATTGACTTCTGAGGTGATAACAGTATACAATGTCAGAAATAAAAATATGAAAATGTTGTCAAACATCGCAGGACAACATTGGAAGTAAAATATCTAAATAATCCAAATAAGAGAACTCAAAAAATATCTAAATGAATCGGAGAAGATAAAAACATAGCAGAAGTAACTGACAATCAAAATCAACAACTGAAACATACAAAAGGAGTATATGAAAAATGATAGTAAAATAAGAATCCAAATGAAGTAGTACATTGATGTTACCTATTAAAGAAAACAGGGAAATCGACAAATATCAGGGCACGAAGTGTTATTTTCTCACAAGAAGATCTACAAATTGCATTCATAAAACAATGGTCAAATTAGCTATAAAAGGAAAAGTATAAAATGGATAGAAAATGAAGGGGAAAAATTGCTTCAAGGTTAATGATCTGGCGGGAGATCTTGTTACTGTAGGAAAAAACTTGAACTACCATAGATTAAACATGATCAAATTGCCATAAATTTGGAGTGGGGGAGAAAAAAAGAAGAGTCAAGCATTGAGATATACTCATTATAGAGAGAATATTCCTCAAGCATCGAGAGATACTCATCATCGTCAAGGCAATATCCGGGGTGACAAAATGAAGTGTCTACACCCTCTCCACCCAAAAAAAAATAATACATAGAAAACACCCTAGACAATTTGAATAATATCACTTCATGATCTAGATAAATTTAATAGGTCTCATGATGGGCCCACTTTGCCCTGACATTCACAGTATTTTACTGAGTGTACAATGAGTAGAAGGTGCTAAGCTAAGAAAGGTTTTCAGACTCTCTTTTCAGGGAGATCAGTGTGCTACATTTCAGGACAAGGTTTGCATGCGGGATGGTGCTTCGGTTTCCAAGCTGGGATTACAAGGGAAAAGTTTGTTTGGGCATGTTCTTGGTCAAGGATTAAGTGGTGAAGTTTTATCTAGTAACATCCAGCAATTGAATTCCGTCCCTGGGAATGCACATGTGCAGGAATTACTGGGGAAGCAGGAGCAACCTGGTTGGTCAGGAAACTTGAAAGAAAAGACGATGCCACAGGTTGCTCCTTCTCAGGATTTAGTTGCCCTAGATCCAACAGAAGAAAGGATTTTGTTCAATTCAAATAATGGTATTTAGGATGCTCCTTTGGGCAGGAGTAACAACATAGGTATAGGAGTCTATGGGAATTCTTTGGAAGGTGCAGATTACATCAGTGCATTTCCTTCCATTGAGAGTGGAAGCTGGAGTGCTCTTATGTATTCTGTTGTTGCAGAAAATTCTAGCAGTGACACTGGGTTACAGGAAGAGTGGAGTGGCTTCAGTTTTCAGAAAACGGAACTGTCAACTGGGAATCAGCCAGCAACATTTAATGACACTGGGAAGGGAAAAACAAGTTGGGTTGATGGCAACTTGCAGACTACGTCTTCTTTAACTTCAAGACCTTTTCCTCTATTTGATGATGCTAGTATGAGTCCAACCAGTCGTAATGTTCTATAAGTTTTTGAATCATCATCAAATAATTCTGAAAGGCCTTCTGGTGAAACATATGACAACAAGCAGGAGCGCAGCTTCCAGAAAGAGATCTCTAATGACAGCTATAACTCCAGTAGGCCCCATCATACTGTTACAGAAGGGGTTGATAATGCATGGTTAAATACAAATGATTCTAATTCTTTGGCTGGGGCAAACCAAAAGTCTTTGGGTCAGATTGGCCGGAAAACCTCTGGGCCTCATAAGTTTCAGTATCATCCAATGGGAAGTTTACTTAAAGTTTGTTGATCATCTTCCTAACAATGTCATGGACATCAATAAGGTCTCTTATGTTGAGGATAATGCTATTGATTGCCATTTCCAGTCTCTCTTATTTAGCTCACAGTTGTTTGTAATCTTCCATTTACAAGGGCACGTGGCAGAGGCATGAAAAGAATAGAGGAAACATCTTCACGAGGAGCTCTTCCTGGCTATGGATCCAATATGTCTGCACCCTTTGATGGACCGTCTGGTTTTTATGATCCAAACAGAACAGCTCAGACAACGTTCTGATAAATTGAGTTTTTGCAACTTGTACTTGTTGGAGCATTAAAATTTTATACAATTATATGATTGTTCATAGTAGTTACTTTCATTATTCATTTAATAGTTAGCTATGTTACCTCAACACTTCAAATTATGAGCCATACCCATGTCTGACAATTCATGTGAGCCAATAAAAATGCAAGAAATTTAATCTTTGCCACACCCAAGGTTTATCCTTTGCTGTGTCTGGTTAACAGAGATTGTTAGTTTCATTATTTTCTTGAATACTCCATCAGAATTATTCTCTGCTGTTCTGTTATTGGACCAACCTTGCTGCCAAGCTTGGTTAGTTTTCTATGCACTAAAGTTGGTGTTGCCGTGCACATGGATTAATTTCCAAATGCAGCAAAGTGATTCGATGGATTAATCGAAGACTATTACCAACCACAAGGAGTGCAATCCCTGAACTAAGCAGCAGTAGGGCAGCTAACAAGTAGAAAACATCAAAGAGTTCAGATCTTCATAGGAAAAATATAACTGCAGTTCGGATATAATGAAAAATTAATGTCTAAAAACCACTAAATCCCTCTCAGCGTGTGCAACGGCACTTTAACTTTTCGAGAGTGAGAATTGACAAGATTAACACATTTATGAAGCCCAACTACAGTGCAAATGCAAGATTAAACCGTGACAAGTGGTAGAAGGCTTCAAAAAGAACAATAACAACTTCTTTTTAAACTCAAATAGAAAATAACGAACCTGAAGGGATAAATCATCACTGCTAAAAATCAGATTTTCCAAATAACAAGTACTGAACTCCAAAGATTCCTCGACGATAGCCACAGTTATCGGCTCCGCATGCTCAACTACTCGTCAAACCACAAAGAGAACAATCAGATTACGCATAAGTAGGAAAAATAACAAAAAACAAATAAAAGATACATAAGATGGGAAATGTAAAATCGCACGTGTGGACAAAAATGTGTGTGTGAGTGAGACAGAGAGAGAGCATAAGAAAAGGATGTGGAGTGAGAGCTGTATGGAGCGAGGATGAATTTCACCCAGCATTTTCTCATGATTAATTTTGTAACATTTTAATTGACTAATCAGCAAATTGCTACCCATATGTCTAAAAAAAGTGGACTTAACTATTTTTGTACCTTTCCCGTTAGGTGTTTGGGGCACAATTCATTATATTACTTTCTTGATGAAACAAAGTGTAATCACACAAACCACACACCAATAGAGAAGGAGAAAGTGACAGACTTACTAACCTTTTTCTCTTATTTGGCTGTGTCAATTGGTGAGATTAAGAAGTTTCCTATTGCTGTAGGAAATCTAAGAAACAGAGCAATAGAAACAAATTTTGATTTCAGGTAGCAACAGAAAAATAATTGATCGCTTTAATGGACAATATCAATTAGCATCTAAGAGCTAAATATCCCCAAATGGAATCAGATTGTAACTACAATATTTTACTAAAGGAAATAGCAGAAATCAAAGATTTCCCATTGTTTAGACACCTTATATCAAAGATTTTCTATCCTAAACAGTGATATTAGTAGACAATTTCTCTAATCCACTTTCACTGGCCATATGTGGGATGGAGTATGGGAAGGAATCAGTACAGGGAGTCATATGAGAGTGAGAAGGGAAGAGATGAGAGAGACAATTGATCAAAATTAAGCCTAGAAATCAAGTGATACATCTGTGTTTTGAATTGGGAACTAAAGCTACTGAATAAAATTTAAAGAGTGGCACAAAGGATTGGCGTAACTATGATGATGAGAGAAATGAGGTCTATGATGAATATCAAGTACTTGACCCTCTTTTCCTGGATATTCACGGCATCTACAGGGTATGAAAGAAGGTTGGAAAGTTGAAGCCTCATCATCTCACCCTGATTTTACCTTCCTTTTTGTGCAAGGAATCCTTGATTCAATTTTTGTATGCATGGAAAGTGGAAAAGAACAGTAAGCGATGGTCTTCTTCAAGAGAAGGAAGCCAAAAGTAGTCAACCCACTCATGATGGAGAAAAAAATAACAAAACAAACATGCAAGAACACGCCAACTTGAAGTGATTTCCAGTTGCACTATATTCATAGATGATTCAGTCGATTGATGGCCTTTATGAATGGTCTTGCTATTAGTAAAAGAATTCAAGGAAACAGAGAACTAAAAAATGGGGGATTGGCATCAAGAACTTAGGATGTTGCAGTAAGAGCTTGAGACACTTGCATCAATTTTACGACCTTTCTAGGAAAAGTTTGGTGTTGGTTCTCAACTTTTGTCTTTAAAAACCGTAATCTGCCCATCTTCTCTACCTCAATACCATCTCCCATAAAAATAATCACAGATTTATTCCCTCAGAATTCTCAAAGAAGCACTTGAACCTTTTACAAAATCCGCTTAAGAAAAGAAATTATGCAACATCTAAGCAATTCAACTATAGTGTATGACAAGTACCTGAGTTCAGCTACTTCAATCACATTCCCTATCTATTTTTACTGACCCAGAAATATAACATCACCAAACAGCATACACGGTGAACTTCATCCAATGTACGTCTGGTTAACTCATCCATAACTATAACTAATACTATAAAGGTTACATGCTAAACCTTAGCGTAAACATGTTATGATGGGCATGGGGAATGCTCCTCTCTCCCCCAGCTGCTCTAGCAAGTCACAGCCCCATTATACATGTCTTATTACACCCATTACATCATCTTAAAAACTTTTTCTTTTCACACTCACTATCATATGAAAGGAACTTATTGAGTTTAGGGCTCGACTTGTAATTCGTTGATTACAAGCATGCAAATTCTACAATTCATCAGAACAAAATCCAAGGGCTCGGCTCCATTTCCCTTTTTTTTTTTTTTTTTTCCTGACTTGACTACGTATTGATTTCTCAATTCTGTAATCAGGGAAAAAGTCTACGACCGTACGATGAACGATGGGTAAAGAAACCATGGCAATTAACTCAAAGTGAGAACCGTGGAAATTTTAAATTTAAAACAGTAAGTGAACAAAATTCACAGGAAGATTGATAATTCCAGTATGGTAAGGGAAAAATCTCCCCCTCCCCGTCAATCGAATGCAAAGAAATTTTCTTGGTTCAAAATTCACAGGAAGATTGATAATTCCAATACAACATAAACCATCAAAATTCAAAATTGAGAATGCTTAAAACCATTGGAAAGGATCAGAAATCTGGCTTATAAATCTCCAAAGATTTGGAGATGATTAAACAGAACAGTTTGAATCAGCGTCAATAATATGGGAAAATTGTCATCACCTCCCTTCTATTCGTTTCAGATTACTTACATATGATAATGAAATAGAGAAGAAGAACCTTAAAAAAATAATAATTGAAAAACAAGAGATCATTACCTGAAAAAGGTGGAATAGTAGTAATAATTGACATTGCAATCGACAACACTGATTTAATCTGCGAATGGTTCCAACTTTCTAGCACTACTTTTCCATCTCCGATCTCCTCAGTTCTTTGTTTGAGGATCAACTTTGATTGAAGTAGAGTGAAGTGTCTGAGAGAAATCCTTCGGTTCCTTCTCTTTGAAGAGGAACTCAAGAGGTCTGCGAATGGTTCCAACTTTCTAGCACTATTCTTCCATCTCCGATCTCCTCAGTTCCTTGCTTGATGATCAAACAAACTTTGATTGAAGCTGAGTGAAGTCTCTGACACAAATTGTTCGGATCGACACCACTGATTTAATCTGCGAATGGTTCCAACCAAAAGAAAAATTTATAAATAAATAAAAAAACTGAGGGAAAATTTTTAGTATAGCTGTTTTTTAATTAGAAGAAAGGACTAAATTGTCAAAGACAACATCTAACAAATCAAGCAGGAGTTCATTCACATCCAGATATTGAACAATACCCGCTGTTTGTTAACTGCAGCAGACTGCAATTCATCATGGAGCAGTTCACTTTCACAAAATGTAATCAAACCATAATTCTCCATAGCCCCAAAAGAAAAATCAGGGATTGCAACCATATCCAGTTTAGGAAGTGTATATGGCATTGAAAAAAATCTGCAGAACCCCATATCAAGTTAGTACAACAAGAGAAAATGTCAAAACCGTAGTAATATCACGACTACTAAAAAGGTTAAGAAGAGAAAAACATACTAATAAATGAAGAACCCAGTAAATAGCATTTTCAGCGTGTAAAGATTGCTGAAATTGTACAGGGGGTTTCCGATTCATGGTATCATAGAACAAGAACCAATAAAAGAAAAAGATTAAGAAGAGAAAAACATACTTCTTCTATAGATCAAGCACCCTTACAACAATAGCTAAAGCTAACTTCCCTTTCTCACTCTCACCAACTTGGCAGTATGCACGGACCTTAATTCCTAGAACAAACAGAAAAAATAGAGACCAATTTCATTATATTCTAAGGAGTAGAGAGAGAGAAGGAGAGAGAATTGTCGATTTGAAGAATTCAGTTACCGGCACAGAACTGAGGTTTTGGCCTCTGATCGGCCAAAGAAAAGGAAGAATCTGTGGGTGCCAGGGCTTCCCAAAAGATGAGTGTAACCATGAATGTTCTTCATGTATGGAGAGATAGAAGAGTGGTGGGGGAGGACATGAGAGAGAAGGCGAAGAAAAGTCGAGAGAGAGAGAGAGAGAGAAAATATAGAAAGAATAAGAGAACGTTTTGAAACTAAAGATTTAGTAGTTTTTCTGGATAAGGAAACTAAACGATAGTTTAGGATATTACAGACTGTGGCAAGGAAGACAGAGGAAAGGAATTAATGGAGAAAACAAATCATAATAAAAGATATTTCCTAGAAAGAAGAGAGAGAGAGAGGGGAGGCGAATCTAGACTTTCCTAAAACTGAAAAGGAATTGTTAATTTTTATATCTTAAGAAAAATCTAAAATTAATTATGATCAAGGGTATTAAGAATATGAGAAATTTATAAGAAAAGACATGAATGATAAAGAGAGAAAGATGATATTTAAGAAAATAATAAGGGTAAAATAGTCAAGTGAAAAAATAGCCACAAAACATGAGTCCGTGCACTTATGTAATAATATGACATAAATAAGTAGAAATTGAAGGGAACATATGCAAACCATTCATTATCCAATCAAATGAGTTTTTTTTTTTTTGGGGGGTAAAATAAAATGACATGGAATAGAGAAAGGAAAGTGGGTTAGCAGGAGGAAACATCGTAGAGAGAGAGAGAGATTTTGTAGGAGAAAGAAAGAAGGAAAGTGGATGGAGTGAATGAGTTTGAAAGCTATGAGGAAAGAGAGGCGTGTCACTACTTTGCGATATATGAGGGATATTTGAGATTTTATGGGGTGAGGGAAGAGAGGAATTAGGAGGCAACGGTGGAAGAGAGAGAAACATTTCAGTCACATTTAGATTGTAAGTAAACAAATAAGGCAATAACAATCTAGGTCCAGCAAGCATTAGGCGAGCCTTCAAATGTGATAAAGATAATTCCATTGGTTCAGAAAAGGACATCGTAGGAAATCGTTAAAAGAGTTGGAGTTTTTCCCTTCACATAGCTGCCCTCGATTTTCAAGGGGGTTGCTAAATTCTGAAGGCATAGAAGGTTGGGGGTAATGGCCTGTGGCGATGAAGGATACGGCTCACACACGCAATCCATCTCTACTTTCTTGAACCCAAGTGAGCAGTTGAAGAGCATGGATTTCTTCCGTACGTTTAGCAATGCCAACTGTTCCATTGATGGTGAATACGAGAGAGAGAGTGATAATTAATCAAGGCCAGAGGAGAGGAAGAACCGAATTGAAGAGTTGTGATGGAGTGGGAGATATATTTGAGCAGGAGATGTGTGGGGGGAGAACTCATCGAAACCTTTTTCTTTTCCTTCCTCAACAGAGGATTTCTGCTAATTCTGATTCCCAAAGGCATAGATTAAAATAGTTGTAAATTCATAGCATTATACAAATAGAAGTCCTGGGGGAAGAGCAGAAATTCTCACCTGTTTACCAGCAGTGCAGTAAATGAGGATGAAGATCATGCCATCGAAAGCCCAGCGACACTGAATGAGACAAACACCATTTCCAGAATTACCATCAACGTACAAATTAATATAAAGGAAACAAAATGCACGTGAAAGACCACTTGGGAAGTGAATAGCAAAGAGAGAGGGAGGAATGGAAGGGAAGAGGCAGATGAAGAGACGTCTCACATATGGATGGATGGGGCAGGTGGGTGAATTTTATAAGAGGGAGGAAGGGAAATTTCTTATATGAAGAGAGATATAAGGGAGGGGAGATGACGTTTCAGGGGAGAATTTATTGAAAGGGTGCGACCAATCAGGAAGGGAGGGAGGGAGCTAGCTAGAGAAAAATATAAGAGGTCACGGTTGGTGCATGAGAGAGTTTTGAAGTAGGTCAGGGTATTTTTGTCATTTAAAAAAATTGGATAAAAATGTTGAGTACATACTTTTATAGGATATATATATATATATATATATATATATATATACTAGTAAACGTGCACGTGCAAATGCACATGTGGACAAGAATCTATGTATGTGCATGTGTGTGTGTGTGTGTTAGAGAGAGAGAAAGAGACTGAGACTTTATGTGTGAAATAGACAGAAAAAACGAAAGGGGTGGAGGAGGTGAGAAATGTATGCAAAGGAGAGGCTGAAATTGTACCTTTCCTCAAAATCCATTATATTACTTTTTTCTGGGTGCATAAATAAGTTACCGTGGCTCATCTGGTTGTATGCATTTAATGAGAACTTTATAAAACAATTGGCCTATTTACAAATGGAGTAGGGATCTTCTTGGATTTTCATTAAAGGGATAAATTTTGTCCATTCTCTTTGGCAATATCAAGAATCTAACCTCAAACTTAATATAAAGAGTTAAAGAGTACACCAAAAAAATTATAGACCCACGCTATACAGGTCTTTCCTCGCAACTTCTCCTAGGATTATTTTAGACTTGCCCCTGCTTTTTTAATGTCTTCCATCTGAATGAAATCACTTCTCCCTTCTCCGTAATGGTAAATAATCAGTTCATTTATTTTAATTTAAATGCATTTGAGTTTTGTTAGCATAGCACTACCAGGGGAATGGATTGATGGTCTAATCCCAGTATCCCACATGGAATTGTCCCACACTATTTGCCAAGTTCAAGAGAAAGAAAATACAAAAAGAAATATTTAAACATTACCCTAATGGGTGACTGTCAAGCTAGCATTTTTGTTTATATCTGTACACATATATATGAGTAATGATCTCACACCATCAGATAGACAATTGGAATAGAGTTTTAAAACTTAACAAGTCATGACATTTTAATAAAAAAAAATCATATTTGATATTACAAGGTGTTAAAAGAGAGATGTAGAGAATGCTTGAATGAATAAATCGATCATTCAGGCCCTGTTTATATAAAGAACAGAATTACAACTGAAAATAGAAACTTAACTCAGTCCTAGTCCTACTAGGAATTCCTAATACAACTAGGAATCCCAAACTAGGACTCACTGGGAAAAACAATAAAAGGAATAAAAAATAAAGAAAAAGAAACATAAATAAAGTGGGACTAACCACCCTAACTCAACTAGGACTAATCCTAGTAAGCTAGGACAGGTAGGACCAATCCTAGTGGAACTAGGACTGCTTACCCGATTCGGGTAAGCAGTAAGCAGCCTATTTCAACACTCCCCCTCAAGTTGGAGCAAAGATATCGATCATGCCCAACTTGACTAAATTGGGATGAAACAATTTTTCAGACAATCCCTTAGTAAAGATATCAGCAAGTTGATCCGCAGATGTCACAAAAGGAATACAAATCAGCCCATCTTCTAACTTCTCTTTGATGAAATGCCTATCCACCTCAACATGCTTGGTACGATCATGTTGTACAGGATTGTGTGCTATACTGATTGCAGCCTTGTTGTCACAGTACAACATCATAGGAAGACGAATAGGAACACCAAGATCTTGTAACAACCCTTTAAGCCAGAGTAACTCACAAATACCCTGTGCCATAGCTCGAAACTCAGTTTCGGCACTTGAACGGGCAACAACATTTTGCTTCTTGCTACGCCACGTGACAAGATTTCCACCTACAAGGAGCAATACCCGAGAAATAAACTTGCGATCTGCAGAACCAGCCCAATCGAATCGAGTGTATGCTTCTATCCGTAGATGACCATGCGTAGACAAAAGAATTCCTTTTCCAGGAGCTGACTTCAAATAGTGTAAGATACGAAGAACAACCTCCATATGAGAAGAATAGGGATCATGCATAAACTGGCTTACAGTACTCACGGCGACAGCAATGTCAAGACGGGTGTGTGAGAGATAAATCAACTTCCCTACAAGTCTTTGGTACCGGCCTTTATCAACAGGCTCCCCTTCTTTCTCCTTGAGTTGAACAGTAGGGTCCATAGGAGTATCTGAAGGATGGCAGCCTAGCAACCCGGTTTCAGCTAATAAGTCTAGGACATACTTCCTCTGGTAGAGAAAAATGCCTTTAGAAGATCCGGCCACTTCAATCCCAAGAAAGTATCGTAATTTCCCTAGATCTTTAATCTCAAATTCTTGTCCAAGGAAGGTCTTCAATCATTTGATCTCATCACTATCATTACCAGTAGCTACTATTTCATCGACGTAGACTATAAGAACAGCAAGTTTTTCACCAGTCCTCTTTATAAAGAGTGTGTGATCAGCATTACTCTGCTTATAGCCCACAGAAATCATAGCTTTGTGGAACCGGCCAAACCATGCTCGAGGTGATTGCTTGACCCATAAAGTGCACGCTTGTTTACACGTTTTTCCTTGGTTTCTGTCATAAGAGAACCCTGGTGGGACGTCCATATACACCTCCTCATCCAGTGCTCCATTTAGGAAGGCATTTTTTACATCTAGCTGCTGCAAATCCCATCCAAGGTTAACTGCACAAGATAATAACACACGAACAGTATTCAACTTTACAACAGGTGCAAAAGTTTCCTGGTAATCAATGCCGTATGTCTGAGTAAACCCCTTGGCCACGAGCCGTGCCTTATACCTATCCACAGTGCCATCAACCTTCTGTTTCACCACAAACACCCATTTGCATCCAACAGTTTTCTTCCCAGGTGGAAGAACCACAAGTTCCCATGTGTTATTTTTCTTCAAGGCCTCCATTTCTTCCATCATAGCTGCCTTCCACTTTCCGTCTGATAGAGCTTCCTGCCAATGGTTAGGAATACGAACAGAAGAAAGAGAGGAAACAAAAGCATGAAAGGATGGGGAAAGTGAGTTATAAGAAACAACATGAGATATGGGATGCTGAGTGCCAAGTCCTGACACCTTTGCGAAGAACAATAGGTAATTCAGGAGAAGGAATATTACCAGGTGGAGAGGCAGGTTTTGGATCCGGGTTCGGCAATTGGATGGGTACTGGAGCAACAGTTGATTGAACCTGCTTATGTTTCCTGCCATAGGTCTTCACAGTACGGTCATCAATCCTCCTCTGAAATTCACTAATAGTCCTCTGGATAGGAGTCTGGACCGGGGTAGGTTGCTCCTTTTGAATAGAGATAGTCTCCCCCTGTATAGGAACCTCTCCCCCTGAGTCGGGGGAAGTACTAGGGACAGGCCGAACTGGTTCAGACTCATGGTAAACAGACTGAAGTGGAGGTGGAGAGTTAATAGTCAGCACATCTTCACTAACACTCTCCCCCTGAAGAGGTAGGGACACATAATATGAAACATGTTCATGAAAAACAACATCCATGCTAACAAAAGTCCGGCGGGAAGGAGGGTAATAACACCTGTACTCCCTTCTGGGTAGCAGAGTAACCCAAGAAAATGCAATGGAGACTACGTGGTCAAGTTTACCAGGGGACCTTGTATCCCTGGCATAACAAACGCAGTCAAACACCTTAGGTGGGACTATGAAGGAAGAAGAGCCAAGTAATAGCTCAATAGGGGCCTTGGAAAGAAGAACCCGACTGGGCACCCTATTAATTAAATAGGCTGCAGTAAAAACTGCATCTCCCCAATAAAGGGAAGGGACATTGCGAGCAAACATAAGAGCTCTAGCCACCTCCAAGAGGTGGCGATTTTTCCTCTCAGCCACACCATTTTGGGCGGGAGTGTCAACACAGTTGGTCTGATGGAGGATTCCATGGGCAGCAAGGTATTTTTTGAACTGACCTTCCGTATACTCTTTCCCATTGTCACTCCTCAAAATTTTAAGAGTGGCAGTAAATTGGGTCTTAATTAATTGATGAAAGTGCTGAAAGCAAGAAAAAACTTCATTTTTTGTGTGCATAAGGTATACCCAAGTGAACCTAGAATAGCAGTCAATGAAAGTGACATACCACCGATGGCCAGTCAGGGAAGCTTTCCTATTAGGCCCCCATACATCAGTATGAACAGTATGAAATAAGGAAGTGGATCTCTTATTAGAAATAGGATAAGTTGAACGTGTCTGTTTAGCCAAGACACAAGGTTCACAAAAAAAATCTTCCTTATTACAATCCTTAACTAATGCTGAAAATAAATTTGATAAAGTTCCTAAGGGGGGATGGCCTAGTCTAGAGTGCCATTTATGTATTTCAGAAGAGAAAGATGCCGAAGGTAAAGACTGAGTAGGTATAGGATCTCCATCAAGCAGGTACAATTCGCCATGCACTTTACCCGATCCAATCGTCTTCCCCCAGTCCAGCTCCTGAAAAACACAGTGAGTTGGAAAAAAAGTCACTTTACAATTTAGGGATTTAGTGATACTGCTAATGGAAAGAAGGTTAGTTGTAAATTTGGGAATATGCAACACAAATGACAGGGTAAGGGAAGGGAATAACCAATGGATCCTTTCCCTGAGATGGAGGAGAGGGACCCATCGGCAATTTTGACTTTATTCTTACCAGAAGCAGGAGAATATGTATCAAAAAGGCTAGAAGAACCTGTCATGTGATCAGTAGCACTGGAGTCTATGATCCACGGAGTGGATACTACCGATGCACAATGACCAGCAAAAGAAATACCTGTACGGGCAAAGAAGGAACCTGTATTGGCAACAGACGTAGTAGAAGTAGCGGATGTGTTCAACATACGACGGAGAGCCTGGAGTTCTTCCTGGGAGAAACCGATGTCAGCAGTAGGAGTTGGGGCTACACTTTCAGTGTGATTGGCTTTGCTTTTAGACTTAGCACGTCCTTGTTTGGCCTCAAAATCAGCAGGCTTGCCATGTAATTTCCAACACTGAGCCTTCGTGTGATATGGTTTGTAACAATGCTCACATTTCACAGGCTCTTTAGTAGTGGTAGCACCAACACTGTCAAAAGAAGTAACGGGAGTGGAGGCAGCAGTCAGTAATGCTAATCTCTCAACTTTGGGAGTAATCATCATGGCAACCCTTCTTGTCTCTTCACTGTGAACATAAGAAAAAGTTTCCTCTGAAGTGGGGAAAGGAATCCCACCAAGGACTTGTACCCGGATAGGATCATAAATCATCATTGAGGCCATCCAGGAAATCATAGACCCGAAACTTATCAACATAGGAATGATAGGCAGTGATGTCAGTAGTAGTAAGTAGGTGAAAACCTAGCATAGTGATCCAATTGCTGCTATAAACACTTGAGGGCAGCATAGTATTTAGTGATGACACTCCTGCCGAGTGGTATGTTGGAGTGTCTTCCTGATGTCATACACCTGAGCATCATTACCTGAACGGCCATAAGTTCCCTTGACAGCAATCCAAATCTGGGTAGCAGTGTCAAGGAGTAGATATTGACTGGAGAGGTCAGTGGTTAGAATTCGTAATAAAGAACATCACCATAGCATCATTAGCAACCCATTTAGTACGGGCAGCACCTTCTTCAGTAGGCTGTGTGGTGGTGCCAGTAAGATGGCTAGTGAGTCCCCTACCAGCCACAGTCAAGGAGATAGATCTGGCCCAGATGAGGTAATTTGATCCCTCAAGTTTAATAGCTGCAGCGTAAGGGAGAAATTCTGTCTGCGGCTGAGAATCAACTCCAGAGTTGGCCGTGGTTACATCTGAGTCCCCCATATTGCAGACAAAACAATATAAAAGCTTAAAGATGAGTCCCTTCTGTAGCAACAAGAACCAGCCCTAAATAAAAAATCGATAGGTAGGGTTTTGAGGAAACCCTAGAAGAGAAGTCGATTGAGATTCAGGGGTCTTCAAGTCGTAAAAAAAATTGCAGAATCTGTCTTCAAAGTTGATGCAGATCTGTGCAACAAAACTGCCCAAGCAGAGAGGAGAAATAAACCAGATCGAGAAGCAGCAGGTCTTGAATATTTGTTCAAAAAAACCTGGAGAGTGATATGGATATATGCCTCAATGGTAGAAAGAGAAACAGAGACAGCAGCTGTCCAGAAAAACCTGCAGTGTTGGATCCCAAGAAAACCAGCCTATAATTGTAAGAGAATCTGATCTTCAATAAGCGAGAACTCCAAAAAAAAATTTGCAGAAGTGTGGGCAGCAGCTATCGATCAAAGAACTTCTTAAATCATCAATTGTTGAGGTGAAAAACTAGGGCAGCATCTACAAATCACCTCATTAGATCTGCCCTAAGTGGAGAAAAAACCAGAAAAAGTGAAGAGAGTTGAGTGGGGGGGGAAGATGGAGATCGAGTGATGATGGAAGGAGGGTGGGGGGCTAGGAACCAGGCTAGATCTGAGAGACTAGCTCTGATACCATGTTAAAAGAGAGATGTAGAGAATGCTGGAATGAATAAATCGATCATTCAGGCCCTGTTTATATAAAGAACAGAATTACAACTGAAAATAGAAACTTAACTCAGTCCTAGTCCTACTAGGAATTCCTAATACAACTAGGAATCCCAAACTAGGACTCGGCTGGGAAAAACAATAATAGGAATAAAAAATAAAGAAAAAGAAACATAAATAAAGTGGGACTAACCACCCTAACTCGACTAGGACTAATCCTAGTAAGCTAGGACAGGTAGGACCAATCCTAGTGGAACTAGGACTGCTTACCCAAATCGGGTAAGCAGTAAGCAGCCTATTTCAACACAAGGTGTTTACATTTAATCATGTTTAGCTCAAGGATATATACTTTACTGCATATCCCAGAACTGCATGCCTCCTTTTTGGATTCTCAGAGGAGTGATTGAATTATGGATGTCAAGTCTAAACCCGACCTGTTTACATTCCCTGCAACACATTGAAGCAAATAAGCTCTTAGGCTTAAAAAAAAAAATTCCCAATAGCTCCTACTCAAATATGGACAAGGTGAAGATATTTTTGTGACACTTCTCCCTTCAATTCAAAGGCTTGATTGGGAATGTAAGGGTAGCAAATATCTGCAACCAAACGTCATGAATAACTTGAGGCAGCAACTCCAAGCAGTCGCATGAAAATAGCCTGTGAATTGCTTTTCTGTTGCAAAGGAACATTGCTCATGGTACAACATTGTACAAAATTCCAAATGTCCATCCTTACTTGTTTTCACTTTTATATTGTTTCTTTGCAAGCTGACATTTTTTTTTTTGTAAATTCAAGACACAAATCAGAAGAAGGCACCCTTTTACGTGCATCTATAAACAGTGTGTGTATGTGAGGACAACCTCCATGTGTATATCTAACTGTGATTTGAGAGGACAGATTAGTAAACTTACTGCAATGCACTTCATCATGGTGCTCAAGCAATGGATATTTGATGTCATTGCAACAGAAACTTTCAAACATCATATTAAGAGTTGATAGCTAATAAAGATAATGAATGCTTAAGCTTTGAAGAAAACAAAATGCTGTCAACTCTAAAACTAACCAACTATCATAGTAAAGATTAAAATTTAGGTGAAAGGTGAAAAGTTTACTGAATCTAGATAGGATTGGCTATGAGAGATGAACACACTTACTAATGGTGGGGGAATTAATTCCAGAGGGAAATTGTTTATATGGTTTTAGGAGACACTGGAATATTAAGTGTGTGAGGATGCCATGTGTAGAACTCTTTTAATATGAAATTGGTTCAGAAAATATGAGGAATTTTAGCATTTGATAGACACCCTTTGAATATTGAATTTTGTTGGGAAAGAATAGGAAGTAAAATAGTCAAAATATGGCTACAACGGGACAGAAGAATCCCATTAAGCAAGGGCAAGATTGCGAACCCCATTGAGCAAGGCCAAGACCACAATTGTTAGATAAAAACCTAATTCCTTTGTTTTATTAGTGAATTATTTGTAGTAAAATTGTGTCCGGAGAGAAAGAAAGGAATATAGTCACTGAAAGAACCAACTCACAAGGACACGAAAAAATAAAATTGAATAGAGGAGTTTGGTTTGTGATTTGAACTAAAGATCAAGTGAGTCGGAAAAAAAACAGAGGTAACAACAACTTTTAGCAGCAACAAATCACCGTGGCAGTAAAGGACTTTAATATTGGAAAGAACTAATAGAAGCTAGATCTATTGCTAACTATCATCAGACTGATTGATGGTAGAAAAGGAAAAGGATCAAAGAAATCTCACCCTAATAATGAAATTTAAATAATTAATAAAATCTTTACTCTTAAGGGATAACATAGTAATACAAATAAATTTTCTACATCGACCAAAAGGTTGCAACAAGCTCCAAACACATCTACATAAAGAAAATAAACAGAAGACCAAAACAAGAGTTCTAATGGACCAACTATATGACCAGGAAAAAAAATTAAGTTCAGAAGTACGAAAATTTTAATGGAAGCTCACGAGTGAAAGTCAGAAACAACGGTTAAACAAAATACAAATCAGATGAATAAACCAGAATTGAAAAAAGGGATCAGAGTTTAGCAGCATCTACAATAAGCAGAACCATGAGACTCACAACACAATACATCATCAATGATTCAATACCCAACACAAATCACCTTTCCTAAATATAAATCAAAGGGCCTTATATGGAGAAAAATATAAAAGAACCAGAACCACGAGACACAAAACAACCTAACATTTCACAGAAATTACAATAAGCAGGCAGACCCAATTACAACAGATATGCCCAATAACAAACAATAATACATGATACGTTGCAAACGTATCCTACCAGCAGGGTGCTATGAGGAAGCTTTGACTCCAAAAAAGAGAAAAGTAAGTTCATTAGTTGTAATCACAAGGTCACAAAACTTAGAAGAACTCATTCCAAGACAATTCCCATAATAAAAAGGAGATGTGAACATGACGTATAAGAAACATGTACCTCCTTTTCCTCCAGCAAGTTATGGAGAATGACATCAATCTCACAAGTAAATATCTCACTGACAATGAAGGGAAACTAAATAAAAAATTAATATAACAACAAGACCAAAAATAATGAAGCAGTAAGTAAGAAAAAGTCTACTTTGGATGGTTTCAACAAATAAAATTGGTTTTTCGATCAAGTCAAAGTGGTGTACTTGAAAGCATGCTTGCTTTCAGCACCCTCTGGAGCTTCTTCCGTAATATAATGTAGCAACTGCTCCACCTAAGCTCTATCTCTCAAAATAATAAAATGAATTTTATGAGAATAATTTCAATCAATTTATTTGTCAGAAATAAAGTAAAAAATGAATAAAGTACTAACAAGTGTAGACTTCGTTACTATGCTTTTAAATTGAGACTGAAGCAACAATGAAAAATCTATCTAACTCAACATTTAGGTGGCTTTTCATGCCACTTAAAAAGTTAAAATAGAGTTAATTTGAAGCAACAGTGAAAAATCTAACTAACTCAACATTTAGGTGGCTTTTCATGCCACTTAAAAAGTTAAAATAGAGTTAATCCAATAGCTAAAAACAGCAATGGAAATACACAGTTGAAGATGCATCCAATAGGCTGAAGATTTATTAGAAGAAGAGAGAGGGAAGAAAGAAATATAATTGTTGCCTTGGAAATACAGAATTAAATCAGGAAACAGGAGATTTCTCTTCTGAGCAACCTCCCATTTACATCTTTACAGCATGAAATATCAAAGGAAATCCAATAGAAGATAAAGCTTCAGCATGGTGTAAAAGCAGGAAAACGTTCTCCATCAACAACAAAGTACCTTGGGAGCATTTCAATATAAAAATTTGTTGCTCACTCACACATCATTATGAAACACAACAAAATCAATATTTTATTAAGTCATATTCCCCGCCAGGAATTCAAGCTCTTCTTCTCAGTATCCCCCGTATGGTTATTTCTATTTATTTCAAGTACAGGATGATTCCTTCACGCAGCGATTGCAAGACTGAAATCTCCCACGTTCAAACTACACCATTGAAGAGAAAACAATCGACATTATCATGTACATTCACAAACTCCCAGTTGTTTCTTTAATGTGCTACTTATCACAACCCCAACATTACAATAATGTTCATGAGGCAAACAAAGCTTTCGTAGGACTAAAAGCAAAAGGGAAAAAATTAGGAAAACTTGTTAAGACTGTCAAAAACTTTTACCAAGTTCTTAGAACAACAAAATTCATGCACAATCAGACTAATAAACATATGACAATAGAGAGAGAGAGCAGGAACCAATCAATAAAAGAGATGTAGAAGCTAGAATGGCTATACTAAGAAAAGACAACTGATAAAATTTGGCTGCCACAAGAAGAATGATTGAATTGGATGTTCATCAAATCTCACTATTTAACAGGTTTCTCCGATTGAGCATTCGACAACAACATTGTACCTGCCATAGATCCATGAGAATAACCCTTCAAGGATCAAACATTCATAACATGAACCAACATAGTTCCCCATGAGGTCAATCATGAGGAACCTCAAACAAGATCACCACCCAGTTAAATAATGGCAGAACAGGAAGTGGATTAATTATCATAAGTTGCAAAGAACAGCCTAGCACTTATAAATATTGCTTTTCATAGTACACTAAAGTGTCTCCTACATTTTCCTCAAGCCTCCACTTGATAGCATCTCTGACAACCATAATAACAAATCTATCATTTCTAAACACAGCTCAAGCAACATTCTCCAATCTCAAGGAGAACATGTTAACCAACACTAAATGCAGAATTCACTTTCCAAGCTAAAGATTCACTCTCTGCAACACAAGAAGTGAAGAGACGCATGTATTCAAATTCCACAATAACTTGAAAAGAAAATATTTGAAACGGTTATAATATGCCCTGGTTAAAGTCCTCATTTCCCAAAACCAACAAAACAATGAAGGACCATACTCAACAACTCCATCAGTACAAGCCATGTGTATAACTTGAAGCATATGGAAAAATATCTCATCAATGATAAGAAGGAACCATGATTTACCGGAAAATAGGTAGGAAACATATTCCTCAATACCAAAATATTTAAGGTATATATTCCTAAAAATAAAAATATGTAAGATTTCTAGCATACAGTAAATAATATATGATTTTGGGAGTAACTTGGCTTATTCCAATTAAACATCCTACTACAACCAAGAGCTCTGGCATGAACGGGAGCAGCTGCAGCCTTCTTGATAGCCTCAGTGGCCAGAGGAAACTCATTCACTTGGAAATTCGACCTTCTCTGAGCAAGAAAACCCTACAGGCAGAAAAACAACAAACAGATACAAAGAATAATAAATGTCGTCCATGAACAATGGGGTACAAAATTTAAGTAGAACTATTTGAGATTGAAACCATGAAGTCCATCCAGTTGCAATATCTGTCTCACAGGGGATCTGGAATCCATAAAACAGCACACCTTTGATGCATTCCCTACGTTAGAACCCGCATTCAAGAAGTTTTGGTTTTTATTCTGCAAAGCATATTCCCTATTAGTATGCAAAGAAAACCAATTCATAACAAAATAAAGTCAGATGATAATGATAAATAACACAACTTGTTTCTCCTTCTGCAGTTATATTGGGCTGAACAGTAACTTTTTAGCCTCTATCATCATTAGCATGTTGTAATCTCTAATAAAGGACTTCCTAAAAAAGAAGAAACAGAATAATACACTGAATGCTCAAACCTGTGCCCTGTTTTCTTTTACCATGTTCCTCACCAGTCCAGCTGTCTGGATTTTGAAACTTTATTTCTTTAGTTTTCTAATTTCATTCCCAATTTTATTTGTATTTTTTTGTGTATTTGTGTTTCTATTTCTTTTGCCCTTTTCACATTCCATTTTATGCATCTTTCATCCTTTAACTAGGATTTCTTATCTTCGTTTTTTTTGCGATGGCGTCGCTACCAAAATTCCAGGGTCAAAGTTAAAGGAGGGCGGAGGATGCCTCAGTTTTTCATGCTTCTTTTCCTAGATTAGATAAGAAAAGATGCATGAAAGTATGCATAAACCAAACTCAAACACTGACCTAGAAAAACAGAGGAAGTTACTGAAGGATAAATCCATGTAGATAATTTAGTTGCTTACCTCGATGCAACACAGAGACGTAATTAAGAAGTCTTCGAGCTACAGCAGCTAGGGCGGCTTCCAAACAGCAGCAAAATAAAGGGCTTAGAGTGGGAAGAGAATGCCCAGTTGCTTACCTCAATGCGACACAGAGACGTAATTAAGGATTCCTCGAGCTACAGTAGCTAGGGCGGCTTCCAAACAGCAGCAAAATAAAGGGATTAGAGTGGGAAGAGAATGTAGATGGAACAAATAATGGAGATAGAAGAAGAATGGCGTTGAGAAAGGATTCTTCGAGGAACAAAGAATGGAGATAGAAGGACAATAGCGTGAGAAACGGTTCTTCGAGCGGATTCTTCGAGCCACAGAGCTTCCAAACGAAAATGTAGATGGAAGAATGGAAAAAGAAGGAAAATAGCGTGAGGGAGGGTGGAATTTAATGGGAAAGGTATTATTTGGTTTATAAAAGGAATAAATTGATCGATGTAAAAAAATATTATTTGGTTTATAAAACGAATATAATTTTAATAAAGGTACCATAAATTTAAGAAAGATAAAGAAAAAGGAAAAAATTAACAATAAAAGATAGATGGTATTTAACGAAGAAGAAATGATAAATTGATCAAGTGAAAAAGTAGTCACGAAACATGAGTTCATGTACTTATATAATAGTATGATATGTTAGTATGATGACAGTATGATAGCATGATAGTATGATATATATAGGAAAACAGTTTTCTATACAGGAAAATTGTCTTTTTACATGGGGAGGAGAGAGATAGACTCATGAGTGCTGGCGTATATAGGCAAAAGGTTCTCGGGACTAATCCCATCCTTTTATATAGAATCATTGAATCTGGATGGTTCATTGCAATACTCACCTTCTACAATACACTTGTCTAATATGATTATATCTTCATTCCAACTCTTCAGCCTCGTAAAGCTTTAGCCATGGCGTCGACTGCAATGCCTTCAACCCTTTATCATTGGCCTCTCTCTATCTTTGACCTCGAGAAGAATCGCCACTACAACCATTTACAGCTTCCTCCTCAAGTCTCTAATCTTCCATTCATCCTAAGCACAGTCTCACCTTCTCAAGTCTCTAATCTCCCATTCTCCCTTCAAAAGTTCTGACCGAGGAAAGCCCTAGTTTGTAACTTCCAAGTCCTGTGGCAAAACCACTTGAGCTCTCGTCTGCGAGCCATTTTGTATATGATCTCTCTCTCTCTCTCTCTCTCTCTCTCTCTCTCTTGTTGCAAACAATGAAATTTTGGATTTCTTTTTCCTTTACGTACTGAACAATTTGGGGATTTGGTGATGATTGATGAACGGATCCATTTTCTTGGGAATTTTGTTAATTCCATTGTGGACTTCCTCTATTTCTTCTCTAATCTGATGTCCTAATCGTCATTTGTTGTGCCCTAATCGCAGAAAAATCGATATCTACCTTGAATCAACCACCAACCCAAGAACGCATAGAAGGCTTTTGCCGCACCCAGGTCCAGTTGCAGGTATGACTCTCTCTCTGTGTTACGATTCTAGAATCTGAGAAAGGGATTCAAGAACCATAGCAGGGGATTTTCTCACTATTTCGAGTAATTGAGGGACTCCTAAGAAAGGGGGAACAGAGAGAGACTAAACTATTTTCTTCAATCTTTTCATACTCCATGAATATAAGGAATTCCGGCCCTTTTATAGGGGTAATACAACCAACCATTTGTAACAACAACCTAACTAATCAACAAACAACCTAATTAATCTAATCATATCTCTTAATTCCACATTCATAACATTGCATGGCCCATCAAAACAACCTTGTCCTCAAGGTTGGAGTTAATGAAAGTCTACACAAAACCAGCTAACCCACAAGTTAGGCCAACAGAAAAAACAAAAATGAAAAGAAATGGGTACTGAGGCCACTAACAAACATGAATTGACACCCCCAGCATGAGCTTGGCCAATCCACGTGTCATAACCACCATCAGATCCACATGGGACAGCAAATCTATGGGAAAAAAATCACTTTATTGGCCGTGAAGTTGAGCAAAAAAGAGATGGAGATGGCACTTTTTTTTATGTCTTTGTCGCTTTGTTCTTTTCTGCAACTTTTTCTTTCTTGTTGCCAGCTTTACTCAACAATGGCGCAGGAGAATGCTGCAATCGTTGATGGCTGATTAACCTCATCTAATGTTCCCTGATTCGAAAACGAGACTGCGCAGATGTACAGAAATGCTTTCGGAGCAGAGGAACTGAAGAGAGTTATGTATCCAAAGATGAAGGCTGAACAAGAGCTCCCTCTCCTCCTTGGCGCGGAACTCAAGCTTGGTTCCTCCGTCTTTTTGGTCTCCGACCAGGCCGAAGACTCTGATGTTGTTGGCTCCGCCGTGTTCTGCCTTGAAACCGACGATATTGACGGCTCTGTCAACAAAGGTGTGGCTGCCGGTGCTACGATAATCGGTGATATATCTGAGGGTGAGGGCGGTTACTGCGGAATCTCGGGGTGTTGGAATCGCCCAGAAGTCCACTAACACCGCCTGGTCCCAACTCATCGATCTCCTAATGCAAGCCCGTAGAGACAGAGGTACCCTACGAAGAAACAGAGCCCCCTGCCGCAACAAGCGCCGAGGCCGGAATTGACTCTGTACTAGTGGAGGCGATGATCGATGGCTCTGCTTGCTGTAATAGCTACCGTACCGTTTCGGCGTCGGATTTGTGAACTCCATTCTCTCCGCAAGTGGGAAATCTGAACCATCACCGTCACCTATTTTGTTACTTGGTGGTGGCGGCCGAGAAATCCAAGTCTTCGTTGTTCCTTGCGCGCACATTTGGTGGAAATAAGGCAAGTTATTCCCCGATTGACCGGTGGTGGCCATGGCGGAGTGAGCAAAAAATCCAAGAAAGCTGAGAAATCTTGTTTCAAGAATGGTGTCACAGCACAAGTGTCATTCCAATTTGCACCAGAAATGGGTTTCTGGCAGTGGGTTTCGGCCATTACCATTGAATCGGCAAGTTCGACCTTCCCTGTGAAGGGTTTGAAAATTCCTTCACGTTTCACAACCAACGCAGCCTGCGAGGAATCCTGCAACGAAACTTCCACAGCGGGGAGGGTCATTGGCTTTTCCTCAAGTTTCACCAACATAACAGGTGCGTCATGTTTGCGATCAACGGCTGCGGCCTTCTTTGGTACATCCTCCTCGTCTTCTAGTTGGTCTTCGCCATTCTCAGTTTTGACCGGCTGAACATCAATTGTAGGGGTGGATGACAATGCAACCATGACAATGGAAGAGATCTCTGCCACGGATGCTCCAGATGGTGCCAAGTAAGGTTCAAGATCGGCCATTGAACCAAAATCTTCAACTGCGCAAGATCAACACTATAAATCCTCTCTTGCTCCTCGCAGATTGCATCTTCAAGACATGGAAGGAACGCATGGTTCGGATCTTGATGTTTCAGTGACTGGAAAAGGAGAACCAACCTGTTGTACTCGGAGAACAGACCCATTGGAAGTACTGTGAAGCTTAAGAATGAAAGAACTTAAGAATGAAAGAACTGGAAGGTTGAAAGCAAAGGAAATGGGAAGGAGAGGATCAATGAAAGCACCAATGTTACGATTCTAGAATCTGAGAAAGGGATTCAAGAACCATAGCAGGGGATTTTCTCACTATTCCGAGTAATTGAGGGACTCCTAAGAAAGGGGAACAGAGAGAGACTAAACTATTTTCTTCAATCTTTTCATATTCCATGAATACAAGGAATTCCGGCCCTAGGGGTAATAAAACCAACCATTTGTAACAACAACCTAACTAATCAACAAACAACCTAATTAATCTAATCATATCTCCTAATTCCACATTCATAACACTCTGCCTCCTTATGGACCTTGTCTAGTGGTGGCTGGAATGCTCTGATTTAAGTCTGCAATATTGAGTTCAGTTGCTAGTATGCTTGCAAGTCTGCAGTTGGATGGTTATGTGAGTGTTTTATTTGCTGGATGGCCTGGTGAATTCTTACGTACTTGGTAGGCCTAGATTGTTGATTTGAAAGAAACAAGTTGGATGGAAATAATGCCTGTAACGTTATAAGATTGTATGGGACTGTAACTACAAAGGATATGGCTGTATAAATATACCAGCTTGTTGAATCTGTTTTGCTTTTCTTTCTTTCCAACTCAAAATTCATCTCTTTACATGATGACTATGTTAGTTATTTTTCCGTTTTGAGGCATGAACATCTAGGCTAACTTTTGAAATCTGAGCCTTAAAAGAGTTTTGATCCTGGTTGTATGCTACCATACCATCCATTTGATACTGCTAGATTGCTTCCACCCAGTTAAATCATCTTTAATTGTTTGTAAATAATATTTTTAACAAGGGATAACCTTGATATCAAACCAAGCCACATCATTGACTAAAAATACAAATGCTCTTTTTTTGTACTGAGCCAGCAAGATAGTCGATTCATTTGACCAAGTATTGTATAAACCGTATGGCAATATTCAGTAGGAATTATACTTCCTCAATCATTCTATACTCTCTTCTTTCCCTTAACAAAATTGTTATAATTAAGGATGAGGAAGTAACAATAAAAGACAAAAGATATTGATTCATTTGACCAAGTTCCTAGACCTTGTTTCAGTGCTAATTCATTACTGTCTTTGACATTCTTTGTCTCGTTTGTGTTATTCACCTGTGGAATAGGTCCTCAGGAATTACAGATAGAATCCATGCCAAGGCAGGGTGTTTTTTATGGATGGACTGCATAGTTTTCAAAGTTATTTAGGCCTGTCATTAATATGACTTGTAAATGGCAAATACCACTATATAGAATGCATTTAGCTATCTAAATAGTGCTCAGCTGGTTTCCATGGGTGTATACGTATTGAGGTGACTGATGGAAGTTTTGCACTTCTTTTTGGCTTGGTACATCTTTTAAAGGGCTTAGATTCTAAATTCTCTCTGAATAACCAAAATTTCATCTACGTCATATGTTCAAGTTACATCAAGCAATCGGTTGAGATCATAGAACCACTGTTGTAAGTACTTCTCGTAGTTGATAGATAGAATTAGAAGGAGACAAGGCTCACTAGTGCACAGCCAACCATATCAAGGTCTTGAAAAATCATACAATAAACCAAAAATCTATTACCAACACAAGAAGTTCTGTTTGAAAATGGTTTTTGCTTTCAAGAATCCATTTGTTGTTCTCCGCAGAAATTTTTTCTGCAATTTTCCTTACCCTCAAGGGCTAAGGATCATCGTATTCAAATGTTAAGCTTAAAACCCTTACAAGCTCATTCTCACTATCCCCGTCTGTGTCCAACTTTGCTATAACAGTGGCGACTCAGATCATACTCCTTTCCATCTCAGCACTTCTGAGGGGATGAATGATAATCTGATTTCGTATTTTCAAGGATGCCATATCTGATGCTTTTTATCATTGTTGGATGCTGAGAATATTTCTTTGCTGTTGTTATAAAAGTGTTCTCAAGTTTCCAATTCTGATCAGGCATGTACTTGAGATTGATAGTGGTCACATAGAAAGCATTATTAGTCAATGCATGTAGAGTTCAGTAGCCCTAATCTGATTGTCATTTGACAAATCCTTTCTTATCTCAAGCCAAATATGGTCTTATTTTTTACAAGTGACATTCTTGTTTTGTAAGGATCTATTCATAATGTTTAGCAAAATTATTCAGAACCATTTGTGTTAGTTTTTAAATGGTAATCATTTAAAGTAATATTGACATGTTAAGCATTACTGCTGATTATTTTAGGGTATTTTGTACTTGATTTGAAATTTCTATGTTCTGACTGAAATGTAAGAATTCTTTTTCTTCTTTGGTAGGAATCCTCGAGAGCTTTCCGAAGGATGAAAAGGAATGTGAAGGAGAAAGAGCTTGAATCTTTGTTAGCTGGGGAACAGGATTCTTGTTCTTGCTTCATAGAGGTGTGCTTAAAATTGTTGCTCTCTTTCATTGATTGCTTGGGGACAATCATGTTTTACATGATTTCTATTGATCTCTTTTCATTGTAGTGGATGATGCACTATCTCAATCTCAGGTATTCACTTTGTTCAATTTATGAATTGATATATAATTGATGAATTCCATTTTCAGTTCTCTAAACTTATTTGTTACTTTTGTAGGACAGCAGGAGAGTAGTTGACTAATGATTTATGAGAGTAGCTGAGGACTGATGATTTAAGAGAGTGGCTGTCTTTAGACTTTCTTTATGAGATGTATCATGCGTGGTTGCCTTTGGAATTGATAATTTTCATTTCAGTATGTTTTAATTTATGAGTATTGAATAGTGGATTATTCACATTCAATGGATGAATGGGTCATGGATGCTTTACTGCTATTTCTTATTTGAGATATAGATCATGATGCAGGCATGATTTGGTTTCATTGAATGCAGTTATTTTCTATTACTTAATGCCAAGAACCATGTCGACAATGTATGCCTTGACCACATGATTTTTGTTGATCTTTCTTCATTGACAGTGTTCTTGATTTTAATTGACAAATCTTCATGTTTGGATGAAGAATATCAAGCTATATATTGGATCATGGATGATTTAGGTTGGTCTATTTTAATTGCTACTGGAAAACTGAATTAACAAAAAACTGTTCCGGACCCAAATTTAGTGTATTTGATGTTTGTTGACTTCTGAATCTTCTCAATTATAATTGCTCTCATTTGTTTTCTTGTATGAGAGTCTTTAGCTCAAACAAGTAGAGCACTTGGGGATTCCCCAAGATATGGTGGTTCGAATCCGCCAAAACTCATTTATTGTTATTAAGTCTAGGGTAAATTACTTGTACAACCCCTGTACTATGGCCCGATTGATTGACACTCCTAAATGTTGAAACTATTACTTTAATACCCCCTACATTTTAAGATTTCTTACAAGTAGCCTCTGTCTGTTAGTCAGTCACCGTTTAGTGATGACGTCATGGGTTAGAAAAAAACTAAATGCCCAAACTACCCTTTTAAGGGTAGTGAAGTGACCCTTTTACCCTTTGGGCGTAGTAAAGGGAATCTTCCCTTTCATCATTGAACAAGCCCTGCACTCTGCTGCTCCTGCTGTGGTAATTTGTAGACGTCGGAGAAGATGAAGCGATTTCCAAACGCCAAAGAAGACGAAGCAAGCACCCATGGTGATCCTACTATTGGCTATAAAAAAAACCCCCAATCCTTCCCACAAACCCTCACTGAAACCCCTCTCTCTTATCTAAACCCTTAACCTGGAACCCTCCACCACAAGCACTACCACCACCCACCACTAACCGCAACCCTAACCTGCAACCCTCCCCCGCATGAGATCGAGATGCGTAATAGACGAATATCGATCAAGGATTGTGGTGAGTAGCACAGAACGGAGGGGCTTTCAGAGTCTTCAGGTGTTGAGCTTCAATGACATAGAAGGATTTGCAGACCAGAGAGAATAATTTATTGTCAATAGGGTTTTCATCAAGGAAGTCAAAACTCACAAAGATAATTTTTTCAATGAGGAGATCAAAAGGGTTGAAGCCCAAGTCTTCCATGTATCTGGGATTTTCTATAGCTTCTAAGAACGATAGTACATCCGATTAAGAATGACAAAGAGAATTTTTAATGTTAGTTTTGATGACTGCTCTTATTCAATCAAACTGCTGTCATTTGCTTTCTTGTATGCGAGTTTTTAATTCAAATAAAGACTCGTTGAATTTTGTAATATCTAATTTTTTGATTCATTTGGGTTAGGGCATTTGGATAGTTTTCCTTGTCGATTCATTAACACATGTGACATTTGGTTGACATTTGGTTATAAAGAAAAAAAAAGGAAAAAGGGTAGACAGATTAAAAAAAAAAAACTCATTAGTGCCTAGTATTTATTTATTTATTCGTCTAGGAATTAATAGTTGAGGACTCGTAAGATCCATAGTAGATGACATTTTGTTCATTAACATATGTGACAAGTGTCCTCCCCCCCTTCAAAAAAAAAAAAGAGGGTCACATTGTTTTTTCTAAAAAACACACTGGCGTTTATTTTTTAAAGAAGTTAATCGGGATAATAGAGGAGACATTATATGATCCACTAGGATTGGCATCTATATTAGTTATCTTTGTTGACATATTGGTGTTTGTGACTAGTGGCAGGAAAAAAAACTCCAATAAACTAAGTAAAATTGTTCGTAATATAAAATCCACTGGTGCTTTTAAGTTAACCATTTGATTCCTTGCACTAACAAGGGTCTATAAATCATATGGTCCCAAATTAATCCATAGTGTTAGTTTATCGGGCAAATTCATTGGTGTTTAGTTTTGTAAAAATTGGGTCAAATTGTTTGTCCTAAGTAGATTGATTGACAACCCTAATTAAATGGTTTCAAATCAATCCATGGGTCTATTGTACATGCATGGTTTTAAGAGTTAGTTGATTTGGATTGAGACCGGTTTGGTTTTTATTCATTTTCTTCATGATTCATCTTGAATCGAATCGATTCATGGGTCGATTCCCGAATTCTAAATCGATTCAATTTTTGCCGGTAAATAGCTTAGGGCGCGTTTAGTTGCTTAAATCTTTTGGATGTGGTCAGATTGTGGATGGTCATCCACTTGAGTTACCATCTGTTGAATTGTAATTCTAAAAAATATACTGTTTGGTTATCATGATTATGTGACGTGATTCTTCCTAAAAAATTGTTTGGTTACCCTGACCTAAGTCTGTCAGTTGGATTTACCTTGAATCTATTTGAAAAACTATTTGATTACCTTGAGTCTGTCAGTTGGAATCACCTTAAATCTACCTAAAATACTGTTTGATTATCCTCAATATGTCCTCAATATGTCAGTTGGAATTATTTATTTTTTTATTTAAAAAAAATGCTATTTTAATATATGGTCCCAACGTCACCGTATTTTAATGTCGATTCTTGAACCGTTTCAGGTCGATTCGGATCAGAATCTTCTTTGACCGTTTCAGCATATCATTCCCAATCTAAATATTTTCGTTTCCCGCACTCTATTTTTCACTCCCGCTCAAACCCCCCGCTGTCTTTCTACTCCCGTGTCTCTCCTCCTTTCAAACCCTCTTCACTCCTCTCTCTCTCTCTTTCCATGTCTCTCGTGTAAACCCTCCTCATTCCTCTCTCTCTCCCTGGCGAAGGAGTGCAACCCCATTTCCTCTCCACCTCGCGGGATACCTGATTTTTCTCTCCACTTACCGCCAACCCGTGTTCAATTGAATCGGAGCTCCCGGCTGCTGTTCTTCCTCCGCGATATGGCCTTTTGAGATCTGCTGCTTCAGTCAACCCAAAAAGTTGAAGGTGTGCATTACAAAACTAGAACTTCCAGAAGGGTTCCTTCTGTTGGTTTCAATTTCAGTTGAAGGTAAGTTTTACCTCGGACATTCAACCTTATGTTCTATGTTTTGTGGCATATTTTGGAGGAAACATGGTGAGCAACCCTGCCATCTCAGAACTTGGGACAAGGAAAGTGATAAGATTGAAACCACTAGAGATTTCGAAGTATTAGACCATGGGGATCGGCATGGAAATCCAGATCCATAGGAATTGTTATCTTTGTTCTAACCTTGGGTCAACATTTTCGTTTATATTTGGTTATTTGGCTTTTGAAGAGTTGTGTGATGTACTTCTTGGGTGATTGTGAGTTTATTGAGCAAAATATGGTTAATGTGTTTAAAATTTTTTGCAGGGTTATGGATTGGTGCTTTCGTGATGCAAGAAGTCCAGGTTGAGAGCCGATGAGGGAATATGTCAGGGCAGCTCCTATACTTGTCATTGTCGGAGATTTTCCTTTCATTTTTTAATATTTGGGTGCTAGGAAATTAAGATTGACATAAAGAGGTTCTCACCGATAGAAATTAAGATTGACATCAAGAGAATCCTTAAGAAGAACATACTGATTGCTGCTATGGAGGCAGCAGATGAGGGGCTACTCATTCTCAATACATGGGAATGGGTGTTATTTGCTTCCTCATCTTTCACACGACTCTAAGTGATAATGTGCTACTTTGCTGCCAGATGTCAAGTTCAAGTGGGGGAACAGATCATAGGGCAGGAAGCTGATTGTCCAAACGAGAATGGTCTCTCAATGAATTTGACAAGTTCAAAGTCATGCTAGCAAAGATCAATGTTGGTTAATTAACCTTATTTGCTTTTAGTAGATTGTTGTTTCTAATTCCTTTTGTTTGGGAAACTCCACTAGTTTGAAATCTCTCTAGACTATGGATGAAGATAGGAATTACTGGGAGGATAGTATTTCATGGCATTTTTAGATCATGATAATTCTTTTTACCGTGTCAAATTTGGTATTAGAATCCTCCCCCCCCCCCCCACCACCCTACACCAAAAAAAAATAAAAAATGGTGGGAGTTATCTCTATAACATTCTTAAATCATTGTATCATGAAATGTTGTCTTTTTGATCTCTTGTGAAGCTAATTCTGTCTGTGTGTGGAGAGGGTTGGAGCTAACATGCGCGAACTAGCAAAGCTGAAAAAAGAGAGTGCCTGAGTAGATTTGATATGTAGATTTTGTTAAACTGTTTTTTGAAGTTATCATCAGTACGTAGTTTTGTTTATCTTTCTCTCGTTTTATATTGCTTCTTTTAAGATACTAAGAGCATTCTGAGTTTGCCTCTTGGGTATGCCATTCTTTTAAGAACTGTTATGTTATGATAACAACAAATTACTGCACTTGATGGGCCAAGATGTGGATTAAATAATGGCAAATTACCCATCCTGGTCTCACTCCCACCCCTTATTAAATAATGCCATTCTTGGGGTCTGATAGTCTGAAACCTCTTTTAAGAACTTTTCCTTTAAACGAGGTTTTGCCTGGAGCACCAACTGTTCTTGTGTTGGCCAGTGAAGGTACTGGGTTGAGGCCTATAATTGAGGGATCTTTAATTAGTGTGTGGTTACTACTGGGTTACAATTTGTGTTGGATTTGTAATTCTGTCATTTTTCTTTAAGTAGGAACATAGGAAATTCAATGGCCCTTCCCCTCATCTTTCTCTTTTCCTTCCCTCCCCGACTGGAGATTTAAATTATGAGGCAAATATTTCCTGATGACGACGTCCTGCAAATGATTCTGAAATTCATCATGTCCAACATCATTGTGCTTTCCTAAAGGAGCATGTTTGTGTTACTAAAATATTTTCTCTTTATGGTATTTATCTTGTTTGGTGGTGGGGTTCAATCTTCAATGCTATTGAGGGGCAGTCTGCTTAGTTTTTAAAATATTGATAGATTGTATGTCATTTTCTTTTCCCTTGCAGTAGTCAAGATCATTATTTTCTCTCTTTCCCTGTTATTTTCTCTCAACAAGATCTTTGTGTATTGCATGCTTTCATTATTAAGGAATCACATATTCCCAGAGACTTGTATCCCTCTTTGTGTGGTTGCATGCTTTCGTTATTAAGGTTAGAAATTTGCTAAATAACATGGCGTACTGAGGTTGTGTGACCTCGGAAAAGTTTATTCTAATAACATGGCGTATTAGACAGATAATGATACAACAAAGGAATTAACAAGATCTGGGTCTCTTAATAAAGTTACAATGGTTTTGCTAAATAATGCTTTGGCTTTATCCCTTGCCATCTTTTTTATCTTGCTCTTCACATGGGAATATGTGTATAAACTGTAAGGCTAGACTTATGAAAAATTTGCCTAATTCTTTAACTTGGATCACACATTTATAGTTTACCCTTATCAAGTAATTGTGCTTTCTCATGTCTTGTATTTCCATTTGTAGGGATGTAATTAGGATACCAATGTTTTGGTTTATTGCAACAGCCAGCGGATTGCTTGGTGTTGCCATTAGGATACTAGTTGCAGGTTTGTTTTGGTTTGTATTTCCATTTGCAGAGATGTAATTAAGATCTGTGCTTGCTCTTTTAGTTCATAAGAACCCCACAATCTTTCCCAAGGCCTTGACCTCACTTTCACCTCACTTTTTCAAAACCAAACAAGTAATAATGCTGAGTCACTTACTGTTAGGGTTTAGGGTTTAAGCACAAAGTTGCTTAAAGCATTACACCCTGAGTATCTAGTTTGGAATACCCAGACTGTTGCCTCCAGCTAGTATATATAGGGAAACTAGGGTTTAGGTCAGATGGACTAATTACTAGATTGCCCCTCATAGCTTGGGCATTAATACAAGCAGGATTATATTAGAACGTATGAAGGGATATTACATAAATACCCTTACACTTACTCTAAAAGAATTCACTTCTTTGAAAGTACAAGTCTCATCTTTAAACCATTTCACCAAAGTTAGTTGATGTGATGAATTGCAGTCGAGTTGATTTCATTGAATTTGGTTCATTTTACTTTTACTGCTTACTACATATCAAGTTGTGATCTCAAATCAGTAATAGATATGTAGTTCAATCTGATGAATTTTGTCGAATTTTCTTGGCCAAAACATGAGAAAAGGAAGCTAATCTTCGCGATGAGACCTGTGGTCTTCAAGAGCTCATTCCTAGATGTGGAAGCTGTCTCTTCAAGGGTTATTTTCCACATGGAAAGTTCTAATATTTCTAGTAGCCTGCTTAGTGCTATATTACAATTCACCTCTTTAGTTCTTTGTTATTACTCTTTGTTTTTTTCATGTGGCAACTCTTCCCTTTAGGTAGATGAGACCGGTCTTGAACCATAATTAGTTTACAGGGATACTCTCCCCCTACACCCACCACTTAAAGTAAGCTACACATGTTGTACCCTGTATGAATTTTCCTTACACAACGCCCCCTTCTCCACTGTCCATCAAGGAGAAGATCCTGTACAATAGCTACATGTGATGTTGCCATCCAAATCTCTGAATTCCACTATATATGGCTACTGTGGCATGTCTGCCACTGAATATAAAATAATAAAATACTAACTTCAATCTTTTTGAGATAAAAGGGTGAGCGATGGTTCTGTTTTGCATGGCATTGAACTATTTCCATCTTAAGATCTTAATGTAGGTGAAGGGTGAGGTTTGACCACATGAACATCTTTTAAGCCTCCACAAAATGCTAAATCTGATTGTCGTAATTTAGTCCAAGCATAGCAGCCCCTTTTTAGTTATACCTGACAAGCTGAAGTTAGAGAGCTAAACATAATTCTCCTTTTCCTTGTAAGGCTAGAGAACTGAAGATCATTCAATGGGTTATCAATATAGTGAAAGTATTTTGGGTTTCAATACAGATTGGGAATGAACTATCCAAAGTGGTATGGCTTTCTTGCCATACCAATTACCAACATTGGAACCTAGTTTAATATGATTATGATGTCTTTTTCTAATTGGAAATTTGACAAAGTTTGTCATGGACACAAGTATAACATGCTGAAGTTCTTTTATATTTACCAAATTTCAGTGGACTGGCTCAACACAGCACCCAATATAACTATTGGAGTTGAAACCTTTGATTCAGTTCAGTAGGCTTCTTCTGTTAGTTTCTTTTTCTTTTATTTTAAAAAATGATGGATCTTGTACTGTTATTGAAATTTTGTTCACACAGATTGCAATGTACTTTCTTGAAGCCATACTACAAGAGTGCTCAGGCATATCTTACTGCTTTGATCAAGGTTTCTTATTTGGCTGAGGATCAAGATTTCTCTCCACGACTTATTTTTCACATTATGAGATGCTCTTTTCTTCTTTGTCCGCACAAGTGGTAATCTACTCTAGTGATGGATTGAATTGGATTTTGAGCTTAAGGTCTGTTTTTCTGCTAACCGCCAAATGCACACAACAAACAAAGACGAAAAAGTTTATCTTCTAATTTTTTTTGGGGGGGGGGGGGTATTTTCAGCTTCTTTTATGTCTATTAATATAATTTGTGCTGAAACTAGGAGCTACTACTGGACAGCTCCTGCCAAATGCAGCTAACATTATTTGCTGTCTTCTTTTTTTTCTTTTTTTCTCAACAGGGTCGGGGGAGGGTAGAAAGGGGTGGTTATTTTCTTTATAATGATTTTTTCATTTAGAATTTTCTGTTACCGTGCAAGTATTAGCTTCAGGCAATACATAGTTTCATTCATAAAAACTGTAAAGCAACATCATAATCATGGTAGCAGTTCACATACGCAGGGAGGTTATGTGGGTATATGCAACATCCATCCAACTTGGCATGAGTGATGACATAAGCTAAAACTTGACATGATTGGGTTAGAGTTTGCAATTTTCCTTTTTTTTTTTTTCTCTCCCCCCTCTCCCTCTCTTTTTGTGCCATTTGGAATTTTGCAATAGATCAGATGGAAACGACTAGATAAGACTTCCATCCCATCTTATAAGATTTAAACTCAAATCATAACTCTCTATCCCATTTACCTTCGTATGTGTCTGGCATGGTTTAACACCCCTCTATGTCCCAGGGGATATAATATTGTGATGGACAATGTTCCAGTTCAGATCATGGATGGTTCATTCCAGGACATGTTGGAGGTAACTTATATTGAGCCTAATGGTTATGAATTCTCTCTGTTCTTCCAAATGCCTAGTCGTAGCTCTTCTCTCACTTGATTTCTTTTCCCTAATAGTCATTGTAGGAATTCCCTGCTATTCAATGTTTGCTTAACCAACTTTCACTGATCGTCGACGAAATTGAGAAATGCTTCCTGATTTCTTCTCTACATAACTTTCTAGAATGGAAGCATTCTGAACCTTTTATGTCATTAAAGAGACGACTCTCACTGTCATCCCACTTGAGTGGTGTTACCACAGTCCAAGGAGAGTGGGAATTGGAAATGCAGCTCTGCAAGACGTATAATGGAACATGCTACCTTTTTTTTTTTGTATTTATATTTTATAGATAACCAAGCAATTTGGAGTCTGATTTTCTGTTTTTTGGTCTGCTGAGTTGGAGTCAGTATTTGATGTATGGTTTTTGGCACTCTTGAAAAAAATGCACCTGTCCTCACACCATGTTCATGGAACCTCTTATTTTTTTTTTGGTTCCTTTTAATTAGATATTCCAGTGGATTGGTTTGTTTTAGCAGCCAGTGGATTGCTTGGAGAGTGGTCTAGACGTTATCAGTTAGACCATTTTCTGCTAACAATTGATGAGTTTATGATATCCCACCTCAACAATTGGGATGAAAAAATTACTGTTAGAATAATGTACTCCAAAATACCGTGGGGGTATTCTGGTATTTTTGGGGTATTATTTATGTTATTTAGTGTATTAAGCTTGTATCGGCTATGTGGGTTTAGTCCCACATCGCCTAGCTTAATCTTATTTGTAACTTCCCTCTATTATAAATAGAGGGGGCCTTTCTCTCATTAATACAAGTCATTCTAAGCCATTCTTTTATTTTATTTCTTCTCTCTAGCCCACAATTCTGCCAACATGGTATCGGAGCTGGTCTGATCTAGGTTAGAGAGAAGGAAAAACCCTATTTTACCCCTTCTTCTCCTCCAATCGATCTCTCCTTCTCCTTTTCTCGGCTTTTCTTTTTCTTAAACCTTGTTTAGGGGCAGCATTAATGAGGTAACTATAGAATATCGATGATTTAGTTGCTGCCCCCCTTTCTCTTCTATTGATTTTTATTAAAAAAAACCTTGCTGGAGTCCTTCTTTGCGATATTGGAGCTGTCTAGAATTTTTTGGAGAACTGATCTTCCACCATTGGAGCTCCCTATGCACCCTTCTCCAGCCCCTTTCTACCCTATTCTATTACCCTAACTTCCCTTTTTCTTTCTCTCCATCTTTTATTGAGTATTCCAGCCCCAACCCTAATCGATCTCACCTTTTCAGGGTTTTTATAAAAAACCCTGACTTCTATCGATTTTAGGGTTTCCCTTTTCTGATGCAGCTGAATTTTTGGGGGTGATTCCCTACTACTACAAGCCCTACTCGACCTAAGTTTGGACCCATTCTGATGGCTGGATTTGTTTCTACAACAAAATCTCCTTAACCTTCTAATTTGGTTACCTACCCAAAACCCTGACAAAACCTTGACTCCAATCGAATTGAAGGTTACAGGACTTAGCTTTTGCTGATTTTTGGAGGGCTGATTACTCCCACTTCAAGGACCAATCAACCTCAAGATTGCACCTATCCAACCTTTTTTGAAGACCCTTACCCCAATCGATCTCAGATTTTCAGGTTTTTTCAAAACCATGATAAAAATCGATTAGGGGTAGGGATGTTTGCTGCTGTTCTAGTGCTTTGGAGGTGGTTCTACCATTAAATGAGCACTCTCCTACATCAATACATGGCTTGAAGGAGGTCTATTTTTCCTGCAATGGTTGCTACCCTTTGTTTCTGTGATTTTTTGGAAGCTCTCCCCTTTGAAGATCAAGTCTCAATCTTACTGGAGATTGATTGTTCACCTTGGAGGTTCCAGTCTAGTAGCCTTGATGAGCATCTATTGCAAGTCTACATCAACAATTACAACCCCATTTCCCTATGTCGATCCCAATTTCAGGGTTTTCCAAAACCCTGACTAAAATCGATTTTAGGGTTAGGGTTGTCCTATCAAGCTAATTTTTTGAGGAAAGTCTTATACATATCAGAGGAGTATTCAACATGAATTTCAGCATCATTCATCAGTTCTTTTCTGAAAAAATTCAGGTTCACACTTATGGCTCGATTTCTTCAATTATCAACCTATTTTTTATTGGTTCCTATGTGGCTGGTTGCTTCAACTACCTATGGATATGTCTGGTTCTTTATCTTCTATTTGATGGTTATTTTGAGCTTGACTACCTACATGGCTGGTGTTATTGATTGGCCTCTGTACGCATGACTGGTTGATGTGTTATTGCTACTTTTATGTGGAATACTGCTGCCCTATGATTGTGTCTATGTTTCCTATTATTGGAGATTGAATTACTTTCGTTATGGAAGACTCGAATCTGCTACCCTGGAGATCAGCTAATTTGGGAGTACTACAATGTGTTCCACGATTATTGGTTGCACATACGAACCTATTCAGTTATGTGAAGCCTTTCGGGTTCATATCCAGCTTACTTTGGAGCTTGGTCCTAGCATTGTTCACTATTTAAGATCTGCTCCACCTTTTTGTTGAAGCTTCTTCACTACTTTACTGTCCGGATATCTTCGTCAGTCCTATTTTGCATGTGGGAGTTTATACATTGGAGTTTTGCACACTTGTTCTACCTTGTTTGAAGATTGCTCAAGCCTTGAAGCATGGTGTTTTTTCTTCCTTCACATCAGATCTGCATACTTCTCAGATTTGAATATTGGAGTTAGGAGTTTCTCCCCTGCAGGGGTTTCCATCAAAAGTGTTTGTTTGATCGATGGAAGATGGTTGGAACTATATATGTTGCATAATTTACTCCTACTTCATTATCCCACTGCTATTTTTTCCTTTACCACCTCCCAAACATACCTGTGGCATTCCCCATAACCACCTTAGAAGTTACTGGTATTCTCTACCTTACCATTACTTCTTTTTCCATTACCCTTGGCAGCCATTGCAGAATTCTAGAATGTTATGTTTTGCCCTATCTCTCTTATGTCCACGTGCACTACACGTGAGGGGGGGAATATATACAGTATACCTACAGTATACCTGCAGCCATTGCAGAGAGCAGAACATGCAGGGACACTTGGTGCAAAACATAGAAGGTCATAAATTTCATCATTGCCAATGGGTATCTACTTAGTTATTGGATTAAAATTTGTCATAAGGGGGAGGTTGGCCTTAAAGTTTGAAGATATTCCATATGAGGTTCTACAGTTTGGTTGTTTGTTTGTTTCCGCTGCTTGATCTCTACTGCTGCTTGACTCATTTGCCGGCTACCCTAGTTACTTATCTTCAGGATTATAATTCAGAGATTCATCACTGGACAGCAATAGAAGATTGGTGAAAGCTGCCTTTTTGGAAAACATTCTAGTCCTGTTTTGCTGATCAAGTCTGTCCAAGTTTGAAGGTCTTTTTTTCAAGTTCTTGAAGATCTATTTGGGAGTTGGATTCTTTTTGGAGCTGGATTCTGCTACAATTTATTCAAGTTGGGCATTAGTACCTTGTATGCGTCAACTTGAGGGAGAGTGTTAGTATCGTTATGGAGAGAGTTTTTTTTTCTTTAGTTCAAGTTGGATTTTCTTCGTTTAGTATTTGTATAATCCAGCTTGAGGGGGAGTGTTAGAATAATGTACTCTAGAATACCGTGGGGGTATTCTGGTCTTTTTGGGGTATTATTTATGTTATTTAGTGTATTAAGCTTATATCGGCTATGTGGGTTTAGTCCCACATCGCCTAGCTTAATCTTATTTGTAACTTCCCTCTATTATAAATAGAGGGGGCCTTTCTCATTAATACAAGTCATTCTAAGCCATTATTTTATTTTATTTCTTCTCTCTAGCCCATGATTCTGCCAACAATTATTGATATCCAAGAGAAAGCTAAAGAGGTTAGTTGAAAATTTAGTACTCTTCTTTTGTTCCAGTTCTAGTTAATTTCCATAAACTAAAGACGTTAGTTTATGAGATCCCACCTCAACAAAGGGCAGTTTTGTGTGCATAGTTAACCTATCATTTGAGGGTAAAAACTGGAGAATATCAATAGCTACATATATTTGAAGGTGTGCACGATTGAAAACGATGATATTATGGTATTGGTGGTTGTCATATGCGAGGAAGAAGATTCTATTTCACGAGGAAGAAGATTATATTATAGAGCAACTGGTTTTTTACCAGGAGATGATGGTTCGACTCCATCAAGACTCTCATATTGACTAATTAATGAATTTTCTTTCAAAATTTGGCATTGGTATGAGTTAGTAAGACAGTCAAGAAGGTCTACAAGGTTTCTATTTTGTTCGAAGAGGAGTGAACTTTTGGTTAGGAATTCGTAACTTTAGGAGTTTCTATTTTTGTCAAAGCATTATTGCCTAGATGAAGGACAACACAGCTGACTAAGCTAAATTGTTGAGTTGTGTTCTTTATTGAATTGGAGTTGAGTTGTTGCCTTTTGCTACAATTGTGGTTGTTTCCATGAGTCCTTGTGGTTGTAGCTTACGTAGTTCTCTCTCTCTTTATTTTCTGCTCTTTGGATTTTGGGCCTGCTTTGTGGCACTAGTCCTTGCTGAACTACATCAAGTCTATGTGCTTTTTCTATATGAATGTTACATGTAACAAAATGAAATAAAAAGTAAGAACTTATATGGGTGGTAGTGAAGCATTTTCCCTTGCCAACACTTATGCTATGATCTTTATAAAGATGCAACTATCCCTGAAATCCATGAACATGGTCACAACTATATGATGCAGCTACCCCTGAAATTTAAGAACAAGGTGGTCACAAACTATGTAACGATTAAATAGATCACTTACTTCTGAATCTTCTCAAAGTTTTGAAAGGAGCCCTAAGTTTAGACTATGCTATGAACAGTTGAGTAAAAGGATCTCGGTGGATTCGAACCACCATCCCCTTGGAACATGCTCATGTTCCAAGCACTCTACCAATTTGAGCTAAAGACCCAACAAGTAGAGTTTGAGATTTACAAGTAACCATGAGACTGTGCCACAAACCATGTCTCAAAGATCATACCCAATGGGGACTTTGCCACAAACCTTCCTCATGTGTCTCACATGTATTGAAATGATAATGATGGATCATTCTTGCAATCAATGTAAAGTCCTTTTATAATGACATGAATTTGGTCAGCCACTTGTGGTTCTCAGTCCATGAATCTCCAACAGATTTGAACATGAGGAAGGTTTGTGGCAAAGTCCAAGCATAGCAGCCCCTTATCTAGTCATTTCCATATGATCTATTGCAAAATTCCACATGGCACAAAGAGATGGGGGGGGGGGTTGGAAGACGGAGAGAAAAAAAAAGAAGGAAAATTGCAAATTCTAACCCAATCATGTCAAGTTTTAGCTTGTGTCATCACTCATGCCAAGCTGAATGGATGTTGCATAACAAAACCTCCCTGCGTATGTGAACTGCTACAATGGTTATGATGTGGCTTTACAGTTTTTATGAATGACAAAACTGAAACTATGTATTGTCTGAACCTAATACTTGCACTGTAATAGAAAATTCTAAATAAAAAAATCGTTATAAAGAAAATAACCACCCTTTTCAGCCCTCCCCCGATCCTTGTTGAGAAAAAAGTAGAAAAGAAGACCGCAAATAATGATAGTTGCATTTAGCAGGAGCTGTCCAGTAGTAGCTCATAGTTTCAGCACAAATCATATCAACAGACATATAAAAAGAAGTTAAAAACCCAAAAAATTGTTTGTTGTGTGCATTTGGTGGTTAGCACTTAAGCTCAAAATCCAATTCAATCCATCATTAGAGTAGGTTACCTAAAGTGCTGACAGAGAAGAAAAGAGCATCCCATAATGTGAAAAAGAAGTCATGGAGAGAAATCTTGATCCTCAGCCAAATAAGAAACCTTGATCAAAGCAGTAAGATATGCCTGAGCACTCTTGTAGTACAGCTTCAAGAATGTGCATTGCAATCTGTGTGAACAAAAGTGCAATAAACAGTACAAGATCTATCCTTTTAAAAAAAAAATAAAAAAATAGATTAACAGAAGAAGCCTACTGATCTGAATCAAAGGTCTCAACTCCAATAGTTATATTGGGTGTTGTGTTTAGCCAGTCCCCTGAAATTTGGTAAATATAAAAGAATTTCAGCATGTTATACTTGTGTCCATGACAAACTCTGTCAATTTTCCAATTAGAAAAGGACACCATAACCATATTAAACTAGGTTCCAATGTTGGTATGGCAAGAAAGCCACACCACTTTGGATAGTTCATTCCCAATCTGTATTGAAACCCAAAATATTTTCACTATATTGATAACCCATTGAATGTTCTTTTCAGTTCTCTAGCCTTCAAAGGAAAAGGAGAATTATGTTTAGCTCTCTAATTTCAGCTCGTCAGGTAACTTAAAAGGGGCTGCTATGCTTGGACTAAATTACGCCAATCAGATTTAGCCAAAATATGTTTAGCGGGTCTTTGTTCCTGTCAAAGAAAGCAAAGGGTTATGCTCCTAGTTTGACATGTATAGATACCAGAGCCTTTTAGTGTGTGCAAAATTTGATTAAATTCTGATAAAAGATCAGTAGGTTTCTGAAGAATCTTACTGTGTTAGGGATTAATCAAACAAGATCAGATCAAGCTCAAACTCCAGTTGATGGTTTGTTTTAATGGACAGTACAGATGTGCAAAATTGTATCAAATTCTTATGGCTGGATTGTAAGTTCTAGCACAATCATACTGCAATAAGGAATTGTGATAACTGAATCAGACTGCAGTAATCGAGTGACAAGTTCAGAAATTCAAAATAGCAATATGGAAATTTCACAACCAGAATCAGAATAGTATAGAAATAGCATTAACAGAATAGGGACAGATCTGACCTGAGTTCTTTAACCAATAATCTAATCTCCTTATCAAATTTATTCAAATTTCTAGTCCTAACTGGGAGAGAACCCTAAATCCTAAACCCAAATGGAGGGGAATTGATCGTATTTCCTTAACAATCTTCTTTGCTCACTTGCTCAGGGAAGAAGGAAGAAATTGGCTGATAATCCCAGGTACACTGAGAGGGGGGGTGAATCAGTGCCTTAAAAAATTCTTCCAAACTGAATCCTGTAGCAGTAACAATCACACACAAAGATTGGCCGGGGTAGTCCCGTAATTATCAATCACACATGCACGTCCACCTCGCAACCACTGTGTGGCTAGGTCTACCAGACAGTGCACCACCACTCTACAGCAAACACACTCCAAGAACACGAAAACAAAATAACAAGCACACAGTACACCAAATATACGTGGTTCGGCCAAGCTGCTTACATCCATGGAGGAATACCCGCAAGGGTTTCGTATTTCCTCAAATACTCAACTCGAATTCGACTACTACAATAGCCCAGGTGCTACAACACCTGCTTCTGACTCCGCAACAACGAAATCTAGGGCTACAACCCCAATCCAATCAAGCCCCAACTTGAATGGAATTACAATATGAATATAAAAATTTAATTACAAGTCCCTCCCAATAACATGAACAAAAACAGGGTTGTTTTCAACACATAAGCAAACCCAAAAAATAATAGGACTTGTAAAATTAAAGAATACCTCTCTTCTGTGTATTTCAGAGATCAATCTACTGCAGTACCCTTTCGAGAGTCGATGCGCACATCTGAATGATCATTGTAGCTTCACAGATCGATCCATTAAAGTGTTCCATGCACAAAAAAATTTTGCTCTACGTTTTCTGCCTCTGGAAGTGGCTCCTATGGATTCCTTTCAAAAAAATACCTAATTTCAAAAAAAAATTCGTCCCATTTGGACATCGGATGGCCAAGATATGGCCTTCTAAAGTTGGATGCTCCAAAATTGGTAACCAGTGGTAGAATCATAAATAACTAGATTCTTCGTGACAAAACCATGTGTAACGAGGACACATGTCAAAGGAATTCACACTACCATATTCGTTAGAAATAGGATGTGATGTCATGCTGATGTCACACTCCACTACCAAATCCCTTATTTCCTTTCTCTCTTCCTTCTTTTTTAAAAAGAGTTTTGCATCAATCGATGATGTCCAAGAGGAATCTTGCACTAGATGCCGATCTGACGTCCGTGGTGATTCTGGAACTTTAACAAAATAATGGGAAACCTCTGTCTCGAGTAGCACTTAAAAAAAACGACCAAAATTTTTGGCTAAGTATAAAAACCTTTGTCTATTCTAGATTTGCTCCGTTTTCGCGCATAGACACGGAAACAACTGTAACTTTCTCGTCTGATACTGAAATGATGCGAGACCAGTTTCTTTGGAACCATAACTCAGTGAACTTCATTTCTTGTGAAGACCACATCACCCAGAAATGCCATTAAACCTTTCAAAAATGACCTTAAAGTCAATGCCATTGCATGAACCTGTGAAATCACAACTTTAACAGTATGAAACCTTCACCTGCTGCTTCGCCCCTTTGCCAAACACTATATAAGGACTTAATATGCTGTTAAATGATGTTCTTCAAGTGCGGGTACCCCTGTAACCTTGCCAAATCACCAAAATACCCTTATAGTTGTGTAGGTGACTGTTTGACCGTTTCAGCTCTTCCAATTCATCAAATACCATTGCCGCATCACCAATATGGATAATAAGGTTTCCAACAATGACAACACCACTCCATAAAACCTCAATTGACCCGGTTGACCAACAATCTCCCCCTCTGGAATTGTTGGCAACTCTTTACGCACGCACCAACTTCTCCCCCTTTGACAACAAGTACAAAGGGTCATGGAAACTCCCCCTATCCAGAAGCTCCCCCTGTATACATGCCTCCTACTATGCAACTAGAGTGACAACTCCAAGTTTATCTCGAAGCCGTTCAAAACTCTCCTTAGGAAGAGGTTTTGTGAAAATATCGGCGACCTGTTCTGATATAGAGACAAAATCCAATCTCACCTCATTAGTTGTGACTTCTTCTTCAAGAAGTGATATCGGATATCGATGTGCTTTGTCCTTGAGTGCTGTACCGGATTCTTTGAAATATTTATAGCGCTCATATTATCACACATGATAGGAATCGGTTCAGAACTGTCAATGCCATAATCTGCAACTTGCCTCTTCATCCAAATCACTTGAGTGTATGTTGCACTCAAGTGAACTGTCAATGCCATAATCTGACTTTCTCCTTCTGATATAGAGACAAAATCCAATCTCACCTCATTAGTTGTGATTTTCTCCTTCAAGAAGTGATATCGGATATCGATGTGCTTTGTCCTCGAGTGCTGTACCGGATTCTTTGAAATATTTATAGCGCTCATATTTTCACACATGATAGGAATCGGTTCAGAACTGTCAATGCCATAATCTGCAACTTGCTTCTTCATCCAAATCACTTGAGTGCAACAAGCTGCCGCTGCAATATACTCTGCCTCTACTGTAGGCAATGAAACAGACTCTTGCTTCTTACTATGCCATGCAACAAGGCTTTGGCCAAGATAGAATGCACCGCCACTAGTGCTCTTCTTATCATCCACACTACCTGCCCAATCCGCATCTGAAAATGCCATGAGAGTGAATTTAGAGGTCTTAGAATACCATAAACCATACTCAACTGTACCCCGAAGATATCTGAAAATTCGTTTAACTGCCAATAGATGTGTCTCCTTTGGGCTGGCTTGAAATCTAGCTACCAGACAAACTGCTTGTATAATAACAAGCCTTGATGCTGTCAAATACAACAAACTGCCAATCATAGACCTGTACATTGTCTGATCAACTAAGGGGGAGTCATCATCTGTACTCAATTTGCATCCCACAACCATCGGCGTACCCATTGGTTTACTATCCTCCATCTGGAATTTCTTCAACATCTCTTTGGTATACTTCATCTGGCATATGAAAATGCCGTTCTGCCGTTGGCTCACCTGCAATCCCAGAAAGAGTTCTTCGAGCATGGACATCTCGAACTCTTTCTTCATGCACTCTGCAAACTGTCTACACACTTCATCATTGTGCCCTCCAAAAATGATATCATCAATGTATACTACCACAATCAATTATTCTTTGCTATCATCATCATACGGGTTGCTATCAACCATACCCTTTCGCAGTCCCAAATGATGCAAATAAGTATCAAGTCCGAGGAGTACCAAGCTCTTGGAGCTTGCTTGAATCCATAAAGAGCTTTCTTTAGTCTACAACCATATCTCGGATCCTCTCAGCTGAAAACCATCGGTTGTTCTATATATACTTCCTCTTGAAGATTACCATTCAAGAAAGCGACTTCACGTCCATCTGATATACCTTGAAGCCCTTGTATACCGCCAAAGCCAAGAACATCCGAATGGATTCCATCCTTGCTACCGGTGCAAAAGTCTCATCAAAATCTATTCCTTCCACCTGAGCGTAGCCCTTGCACACAAGTCTGGCTTTGTTTCTCATCACCTGGCCATCTTCATTTAACTTGTTCCTGAAGACCCACTTGGTGCCAATAATGTTCTTGTTTGCTGGTCTGGGAACTAACTCCCATGTGTTGTTCTTCTCAATCTGATTCAGCTCTTCGTTCATAGCTTTAACCCAATGTTCATCTTTGCTTGCTTCATAAACAGACGTGGGTTCCACCTGTGACAATAGAGAATATGTAATGGCCTTCATCTTTCTTGTTTGCATACCCGCTTTAGGATCTCCAATGACTTGATTTGGGGGATGCACTTTTTGCCACTTTTCAAAACTAGGTCTTTCATCTCTCTCTGTCACTGTGTCAATCTTATGGGCAGTTATGTCTACATCCTCATGCTTTTGAATTTCCACAACTTCATCATTTACAGTCGCATCATCATCAACCTCTTCAAAAGTTTGTTCTTCTAACACTATTGGTTTAGAGTGGGATAATGTTTCATCAATCTTCACATCTGAACTCTCCACAACTTTCCCCAACCTCTTATTGAAGCACTTGTAAGCCTTGCTCTTTAAGGAATACCCTAAGAAAATCCCTTCATCTGCTCTATCGTCAAATTTTCTAAGGTTGTCTTCCTTTCTTTTGATGAAGCAACGACTGCCAAATACCCTAAAGTGTTTTACTGTGGCTCTTCTATTAAACCATAATTCATATGAAGTCTTGGATTCTTGTGGTCTCAACAAGCACCTGTTCCCAATGTAGACAGCTGTATAGATGGATTCTCTCCAAAAATGTTTTGCAACATTATTATCTGTAAGCATTGCCCTAGCCATTCCTTGAACTGTCCTATTCTTCCTTTCAACTACCCCATTTTATTGAGGGGTTCTTGCTGCCGAATGCTGAATTCGTATGCCATGTTTATTACAAAGTTCTGTGAAAACACTCCATGTGAACTCCTTTCCTTTGTCAGATCTGATGCACTTGATAGTTTTGCCAGTGTCATTCTCAACCCTTTTCTTGAACACCTTGAGGCAGTGTAAGGCTTCAGTTTTGTCCTTGAGAAAAAAGACTCATGTCATCCTTGAGTACTCATCAGTAAGTAACATAAAATATCTCTCCTCCAATTGCTTGAGTCCTCATTGGTCCACACAAATCTGTATGAATTAAGTCTAAAGGCTTACTAGCATAGTGTTCCTTTGACTTGTATATAGCCCTTGTTTGCTTACCCTTCTGACATGGTCCACAAACATGATTTGTGAGGTTTTTTATTTTTGGAAGATCCCTAACACCCTTGTTTTTGCTCAACCTAGTTAAGTTCTTGAAATTTATATGCCCAAGTCTTCTGTGCCAAAGTGTGGTTTCATTCTCCTGACTAATCATGCAACTGTCATCATTGCTCTCTGTAAGAACATACAAATTCTCATCTCTCCTGGAACCATGAGCTACTTTCTTTCCATTTTTCATCTTCGTTATCTTAAAACCTTCCTTCGTAAATAAGACCTCATTTCCTTGGTTACATATCTGACTCACACTCACAAAGGTTATGTTTCAACCCACTCACATACAACACCCTGCCAGATTTTATTCTTCCTTCATCCAAGTTGACTGTCCCCTTGCCTTCAATCTTGGCCCCATCATTGTTCCCAAATCTAACTGAGCCACTTTCAACTTTATCAAGATTTAAAAATCTATCTCTTTCACCTGTCATATGAGTAGAACACCCACTGTCAAGAATCCATGGAGATGATCTTTTTTGAGCCTTAAAAGCTGTTTGAACAATCAATGATTTGTTGCTTTCTCCTGTCTTCTTCTTCTCAACCCAAACTGTTTTTTCAGATACAGTGATGGATTTTCTGGCTTCCTTCTTTGTAAACACCTTTTTGTTCTTTGTGTGATATTTCTTCTCCTTCTTCATAGACTGTCTTTGAGAGGGAAGCAAGGTCTTGCAGTTTCTTGCAATGTGACCAAGCTTGTAGCATCTAAAACATTCCACATTCTGATCAACCAGTGGTGTAAACCTGTTCTTCATTTTGACAACTGCAGGCTTGACATTCCTTCTACCTTCTGTTAATCTGTGTCCATACATGTTGCAGCCATAACAATACCCGTTGAACCTTTGAGTTTGCCAAATATCCTTCATGTAGTCTTTGGATCTCTGATAGTATACTGTAGTAAACCCATCCTCGTCAACCTTCTTGTTAGTAGAATTCATAGGTCTTAAACCTCTTCTCTTCTCACTAACAAACCTGACCGGATTATGTGCAGTGCCATTCCCTTTTATCTTCACTCTCTTTGAAGAACTTTCATTCTCATAGCCAAGACCAGATTTTACATTGATAGGTCTTTGTCTACTAAGGAGATCATCTAACATGCTAGCTCCATTTAATGCTTGATCATGTTCTTCTTTAGTTTCTTGAACACAAACCTCCTTGCCCTTGTCATTCACAGTTGTAACTATTGGAGATGTATTTGTAACTGTAAAATAATCCTTATTTTTCAAATTTTCAAGTTCTACTTTTAGTTTTACTATTTCTTCTTCAAGCTTGGCACATTCATCAACTTTTAAAGATAAGTTAATGCTAATATCTTCAGTCATTTTCTTGTTTCTTCAATGGTGAGTTTTAGTTAACTGATTTTCTCTCCTTATTCTGCAAGCTGCTTCTCCAACATCTTGCTTCTCTTTCTTTCTGTCTTGAGCTCATTTAAGGTAGTATAAAAAATAGTTTCCAGATCTTCAGCTTCTGATTCTTGATCCTCATTAGATTTTTCTTCCTCTTCTTTATGGTCATTGCTTGCTAAGACCATGAACATTAGCTCATCATCAGAATCTTCAACTTCTGTTAATTCTTTTGAAGAGGTGTCATCTTCTTTTGTCATCAAACTCTTTTTCTTGAAGGTGTCATTATTCTTTGAAATGAACTTTTTCTTTTTAAAGCTGTTCTTAGAGGCTTGAGTGTCTTCATCATCTGACTCAACTGTTTTGCTCTTCTTTAGAGACTTAGAGGCAAAATGTCTTATACCTCCACAATTAAAGCACTTCTAGGGAAGTTTTCCCTTGTATTTACCTTTACCATTCTTAATCTTCCTGGCAAGGGAGGCAATAAGCTCATCACCAGAATCTTCATTGTCATATTCTTGCTTAATTTTCAACTTCTTCATGGCTTTAAATGCAGCCTCCTTCTCTGTGGATTTAGGCTTCACCATTCTCATTTTATATGCAGTTAATATACCATGCAATTCATCTAAACTCAACTCATTCAAGTTCTTTGACTCTTCTATAGCGGACACCTTTGGGTTATAGAGATCCGGCAAAGACCTGAGAATCTTCTTTACTACCACTGCATCCTTGATTTCCTCACCAAGACTTCTGATGGCGTTTATAATTTCATTCACTATACTCATGAAGCTTTCCACTGTATCTTCATCAGACATCTTCAAATTATCAAACAGTGACCTATAGTGTTGTAGTTTTGCCTCTTTGATCTTCTCATCACCTTCATGGACATTCTGTAACTTGTCCCATACTTCTTTAGTAGTCTCACATCCAACAACTCTAGTAAACTCAGTGTTGACCAATGCACTCAGAAGTGCATTCTTAGCCTTAGAGTCGTTTTCATACTTCTTGAGTTCAAATGTATCAGTTATATCACCTATGGGAATTTTGTATCCATTCTTCACAGACATCCAAACACCATAGCCCAAAGATTTCAGATATGTTTCCATCCTGATGCGCCAAAAACCATAACCTGTTCCATTAAACTGTGGTACCTTGCTGTGACTGTAACTACTGTTGCTATCCATCCTTCTTTCTCTCAGCTCACTGTCCCAAGCTGTTAAGCTTCAATTCACTAGGTAACTTAGCTCTGATGCCATTTGATAATCCTAGGTACACTGAGAGGGGGGTGAATCAGTGCCTTAAAAAATTCTTCCAAACTGAATCCCGTAGCAATAACAATCACACACAAAGATTGGCCGGGGCAGTCCCGTAATTATCAATCACACATGCACGTCTACCTCGCAACCACTGTGTGGCCAAGTCTACCAGACAGTGCACCACCACTCTGCAGCAAACACACTCCAAGAACACGAAAACAAAATAACAAGCACACAGTACACCAAATATACGTGGTTCGGCCAAGCTGCCTACATCCACGGAGGAATACCCGTAAGGGTTTCGTATTTCCTTAAATACTTAACTCGAATCTGGGGATTGAGGTTTCTAGATCCAAGCAAGGGATCAATGTTTGTCAAAGGAAGTTTGTTCTTGATCTTCTTACAGAGACAGGCTACTTGGGATGTAAACTAGTCTCCTCCCCATTGAGCGAGAATCACGGACTAGGGAAGATTGTGGTGAACCGCTTGTGGATGCTTGAAAAATACCGAGAGATTAGTAGAGCGAGTTAATCTACCTTTCCCTCACGGACTGACATTACCTATCTTTGTGGGAGTAGTGAGTCGGTTTATGCATGCGCCCAAGGTGGGACATCTTGATGCGGTTCTGGGATCCTCGGTACTTGAAGTCATGTCACGGAAATGGTCTTCTCTTTTAGGAATGGTAACTTGAGAATTGAAGTATATACTGAGATCAGATTGGGCGGGTCTATTTCGATAGAAGGTCCACCTCAGGATATTGTACATTTGTTGGGGAAACTTAGTGCTGGAGAAGCGAAGCGACTGACGGGTAGTTAGGTCAGTCTTTGAAGCGGAATTTAGGGCCGTGGCTTATGGTGTGTGTGAAATCTTGTGGTTGAAGAAACTTGTCCAAGAATTGGGGTTTGAGATGATAGAACCTATGAGTCTATCTTTGTGACAGGCGGCCATAAGTATTGCACATAATCCGGTCCAATATGACCGGACAAAGTGTTGAGGTTGACGGCGCCGTGAGGAGAAAATAGAGTCGAAGACTATTTGTACCCCTTTTGTGAAGACAGTGAGCAGTGGCGGACATATTCACAAAGGACTTAGTTCTCATCACTTCAGTTTTATGTTAGACAAGCTGGGTATGTATGACATATACCACCTAGCTTGAGGGGGAGTGTTAAGAGTACTTAGTTTCAGGGGTATATTTGTACTTAGACACTTACTTATGTATTTTATGTGCTATTTGTATTAGGCTAAGGGCCTGAGTGTAATTAGATATTCTTCTCAATATAAGGCTGTTTGTATCAAGTTGAGAGACATAACAGATTACACCAAATCGTGTTTGAACTTTGCCTCCCTTGGAGCTTTTCTCCTCTCTTCTCTTTCTCCTCTAAAACCTAACACATCCTTCGCCTCATACTCTTCGTGCACTTGGTTCATTACAAGCTGGGAGTCACTCCGGATGGATAGATGTGTGACTTGCATGGCTTTGGTCACCCGGAGTCTAACCAACAGTGCTTCGTACTCTGCTTCGTTGTTAGATGCTCTATTGTAGATCCTCGATACTATTCTTAGAACATTAGCAAATTACAAAAGGCTCTGTGGTGAGCTGTGGTGCAAGCGTACTAAGGCTCTGATACCAATCTTACAAAGCAGAACTTCTTACAAGAGAGAGAGCTACCTTTCTTTTTGAGGGGTTAGAGCTGGTACGCTCTGTAAGAATGCTTGGGGGTGGTTCAGCTTCAATTTCAGAATCTATGGAGTCAGACTCGGAAGAGGACTCGGATGATTCGGACGATTCTTTGTAAATCGTTCTGTTTTGATGATTTTCGTAAAGTCAACTAATATTTTCTCAAAATTTTGTTGTAGAACTATGTGATTAGTCTTGGTTGTTTTGCCTTCTTCAGTTTGGTCAAACTTTCTGATAAATTGCAAAACATCTCCCTATAGAGATCCACTGAGATATTTGATGAACTTCTCAGCTTTCCAAGTACCTTTATTATTGGCAATAAGAACGGTAAAAATTTGTACCCATTCATTAATGGCTTGGGAAGGCGAACCGGAGAGCATATTGTATTCGGAATCCTTCGGGGTTGGTAAGCATGAAACCAGCTCCGCTCCCTGTGGCATTGCTCGAACCATCCACGAACATCTCCCACGATCCTCGACCCTGCTCCTCTGGTTCTTGTGTTTCTGTCCCATTCTTAGGAAAAGTGCAGTCAGCTACAAAGTCCGCCAGGGCTTGGCCTTTGATGGCCGTCTTGGGTTGGAACCTGATGTCGTGCTCACTCAACTCAACCGCCCAGGCGATCAACCGTCCGGAGACGTCAGGCTTGTGCAACACCTTCTTCAGTGGTAGGTTGGTGAGGACTATGATGGTATGGGCTTGGAAGTATGGTCTGAGTTTCCTTGCTGGGATTATCAGCGCGTATGCTACCTTCTCTATTCTTGTGTACCTGGTTTCTGCATCAATTAAGACATGACTCGCATAGTAGATGGGTCTAAGTATGTTGTCCTCTTCTTTTAGTAGCATTGCACTCACTGCGACGAGGGTCGATGCTAGGTAAATCTGCAATTCTTCATTGGGCTCTGGGCGCCCAAGCAATGGTGGGTTCTGGAGGTATATCTTCAATTCTTCAAACACTTTTTGGCACTCCTCTGTCCATGCAAAGTTTTTAGGACTTCGGAGGTTCTTCAACGTCTTGAAGAATGACAGACACTTGTCTCCGGACGGTGACACGAACCTTGATAGGGCGGCGATCCTTCCATTCAACCTCTGTACTTCTTTGACTGTCCGAGGTGGTGCCATCTCTTCGATGGCTTTGATCTTGGATGGGTTGACTTCTATTCCCCATACTGAGACCATGAACCCTAGGAATTTTTCGGACGTCACCCCGAAAGCACACTTCGCAGGGTTGAGTTTCATCTGGTTCCTTTTCAGTACAGTGAATACCTCTTCCAGGTCGGCGAGGTGTTGATGAGTTTGGATGCTTTTCACGAGCATGTCATCCACGTACACCTCTATGTTGCGCCCAATCTGTTCCTCGAACATCTTGTTGACCATCCTCTGGTAGGTAGCCCTTGCATTCTTCAGTCCGAACGGCATGACACGTTAGCAATAATTCTCCTTGTCCGTTCTGAAGGCGGTGTAAGACTCGTCATCCTCATGCATGAGGATCTGGTTGTAGCCGGAGTAGGAGTCCATGAAACTTAGCATCTCATGTCCTGCAGTAGCATCGATCAGCAGATCGATCCTGGGTAGTGGGTACTCATCTTTGGGGCATGCCTTTTTCAAGTCAGTATAGTTGACGCACGTCCTCCACTTCCCGTTAGGCTTGGGTACCATGACCACGTTTGCGAGCCAGGTAGGGAACTTTTCTTCTCTGATGAACCCTGCTCGGCTCAACTTCTGCGACCTCTTCTTTAATGGTCGCGTCGATCGAGGGTGAAATTTCTTCTCTTACCTTGGACGGGCTTCTGGTTGGAGTCTATATGCAGGTTTGTGCTCTGCGATGGATCTTGGAATGCCGGGCATGTTTGCGATCGACCGTGCGAAGACATCCGTATTAGTTTGGAGGAGGTACCCCAGTTCTTCTTTACTCTTGTTGCTCGTTAGTAAGCCCATCATGCGACCTTGGAAGGGTCGTCTTTCTTGAGTGGCGAGGGAATGAGGTCCTCCACCGGTCTTCCTCTCTTCTCTGTCAGCTTGTCTCTTTGGTGACTGACCAGGTTCTCTATGCATAGTGCCATCCCTCGTGTGTTGCTATTATTCTTCTTTACAAAGGTGGCATAGCATTCTCTGGCCTTCTTCTGATCACCTCGAACTTCTCCCACACCATTGTCGGTGGGGAACTTCATCTTCAGGTAGATTGGAGATATGACGCCTCTGAGGGCCGTCAGTGATGGTCGCCCTAGGAGGCCATTGAATGACACCACAGACTCGACCACCATGAAGTTCACCATGATGGTCACCTGGCGAGGGTGTTCTCCGAAGGTGATGGGTAGCTCTATAGTGCCTTTGATGGAGGCGGTGGCGCTCGAGAATCCATGGAGGTAGGTGGGCTCTGGCTTGAGTTAATCGTCTCTAAATCCGAACTGACGGTAGGTGTCCAGTGAGAGTACATCCACGGATGCCCCTGTGTCTATCAATACCCTAGACACGGGTCGGTTGGCTGTCTCCACCTGTACTACCAGAGCGTCCTCATGTGGAAAGCTCACACCTTCCAAGTCGTCATCCGAGAAGGAGATTACCGTCTCGGTCTTCGCTATCTTGCTTGGCTTCTCTGCTACTCCCACGAACCTGGCATGGGCTTTGGCCTTTTTGGTAGACTCTTGCCCCGGTCCTCCAAGTATGGTGAGGATGGGGGCTCCCTTGGTGCCACTTGGCTCTGCTGCATCTCTTCTCTCATTAGCGTGGTCTCTTTCTCTATCTTGGTCCGCTCTCCTTTCTTCCCTCCTTGGTTCTCTTTCTCGGTCACGTCCTCGATCTCCTTACCCCGAACGGCCATCACTTCTCCCCTTCACGTACTTGTTCAGACTCCCTGCTCTTACAAGGTTTTCTATCTCTCTCTTGAGTTGATAGCATTCCTCTGTGTCATGCCCATAGTCCTTGTGGAAGAGGTAGTACTTGTTAAGGTTGCGCTTCTCGGGTCCTGCTAGCATGGGTTGTGGCCATTTGACTAGGTCACGGTCTTGGATTTGTATGACGATCTGTGACCTGGTGGTATTGAGGGGTGTGAACTCTGGGCTGCTAGCCCTCTCACCTCTCTTTGATCGACAATCACTTCTTCCCGATGGAAGATCACCCTTCTCCTGTCGTCGCTCAGTCCTTGATCTTTTATTCCCCTTGCGGTCATCTGGTGTTAACCTCTTGTTGTCTTGGGTCTTGCCTTCAATTGCCTTTGTCCGTGACTGTACTATCTCGGCCATGTTGGCGAACTCATTACATCGTTCTAGGAGCTCTGTCATGGTCTTGGTCTCATGACGTGCCAAGTCCTTGATTAGTTCCATGTCTCTGATGCCCCCTGCTAGGGCTGCATGCTGGGTTTGGTCATCAAAGTCTTTGACTTCCAAGGATTCCTTGGTGAACCTGCTGACATACTCCCTGAGGGACTCCCCAGGGTTTTGGATCACGTTCAGCAAATTGACCGTGGTCTTCTTCTGTTTGATGCTGCTCTGCAAGCAGGTCGCGAACTGTTCACATAGCTCTGCAAACGATCCGATTGATCGTGGTTATAGTCTGGAAAACCATGAGGTCGCCGCACCCTTGAGGGATGCAGGGAATGCTCGACAGGACACCACATATGATCTACCATATAGTGTCATCATGCCATTGAAGTAGTTGATGTGGTCATTAGGGTAGGTGGTACCACTGTAGAGTTCAAAGGTAGGCAACCTGAACTTGGATGGCAGTGAGGCTGACATGATCTCTTCTGAGAAGGGGTATTGTCCAGGGATCGAGTGTGTCTCACCCTTGGTTTGCTTCTTCAACCCTTCCAGCTTTTCGTCTAACTCTCAGAGTCTCTTGTCTAGCTCTTCATCCCGTGTTTGTCCTTCACGTCTAACTGGTCGTTCGCTACGAGCTAGTTTGCGTCTTCTCCTGGAAGTCCCCTCCCGTCTCGATTGTTGGCGAGATGGTCACGTCGTGATGAATCTTGTCTTGACCGCGAGGGGCTTGCTCCATGGTAAGTCCGACTGTGCTCTGGCGTATAGCTTCCTCCTAGTCGACCGTCAAACACCGACCTCCGGATGGACCCTTCATGGTTAGGTACCACGGATCGGTGTGATGGTGTTTTCCCCTGAGGCGACCGTGCTGGAGGATCCGCTGATCTCCCCCTAGGTTGGGAAGGCTCTCCCCGCTGCCTGGTGTGCCTCTCTGATCTATCACCCCTGGGAGGGGTCCTCCTGGGGCTCTGTTCATGTCGAGGGTCCGTCCTGCGATGGTGGGATGTCGCACGTTGCCTCAGGTAGTCACGGAAGAGTCGTTGATCCTCGAGGATCTGTCGTTGTAGGTCATTGATCTGACCCATAGTTGCTAGGGCATTGGGGTCAGGTACCACCTCCACTACCACTTCGTTGTTGGGTTCGACCACCGCAACTTGATCATCGTCTGGGATCTCCCTCTCCAGAGAGACATGGTCCTGGTTATTAACTCTGCGACGTGAGCTCTCTGGAGGAGGTGATCCATTCCCCTCCCTCGGGGCATTGTTGGTGGAGGGAGCGGCCTTCTTCCGTGCCATGGTTGAACAAGTATGGAAACAAGCTAGTAGATACTATGGCTAGCGTCGTTCCCACAGACGGCGCCAATCTGTTGCGTCAAGAAATCGCTCAGCGGTCCTTCGAGTGCCGTAACCTGCAAAAGACCCTGGGGTGACAAAGGAGAACCGGTGTGGTTCCGGCCTAGGACTCTCCGATGCTTAAGTTAGATCTCTCTGAGCAAACAGATGAATAGTAGTATTCAATATGAGTTAAGATGTCCCTTGATGGGGTTGTGTACCTTGCCTTTTATAGTAGTATATGACGGTGTGGAGAGTCCCAGTTGATGTAGAGTGTTTGCCGTGGGTGATAGAGTCCCTCAGTAGCAGGGCTCCTCCTTGATAGGTTGTCTTCTCGTGAGACGTGGTGTCACGGTAGACCTGGTAGTTGTCTTCCTGTAAGAAGTAGTGTCCTTGCTAGACTTGGCATCCTTGGTGGATAGACCTCATCTACGTGGTAGATGAGGTTCCTAGTAAATGAGTCCGTTCAGACTACATGACTCGATAGGCGGTGGCCTAGAGTCCTTGGTGATGCTATCTGTGTCTTGTTGATGGTGGTGATGACTGCCGTGTTGGAGGGAGATTGTGCCCCGGGGATGACGTGTCCGGGAAGCCATGCCCGGGGATGACGTGTTCGGAGAAGGGATCCGTGCCCAAGGGGGTTGGCGCCCAAGTTCGCGCCCCAAGGGGGTTGGCGCCCAAGGGTGGCCGTGCTCATGGGTGTTGGTGGATGGTGCTTCCCTGACTCTGTCTTGGCCCACTTTTCTGGGTCGTGCCACGTGGCGATTTCTGATTGGTTGGGGTGATTTTGGGTTTATCATCATGGAAGAAGGAATCCTTTCTGGGTTTTTTAGAATTGAGAGAAGAAACTCATTTCGGATTCGACCCACTTCGCTTTTCTCTCGGTAGGGTCTGGCTGGAGCGGTCCTTGAACACCCGACCTTGCACGTGAGTATGCCACTAACCTTAGAAACTTGTGTTTCTTCCTCTTGTTCTTTGCTTTGCTGCAACCAAATTTGTTGGTATCTAATTAATATGTCACGGGATAGTCTCTTTTCAGGGGTTTCTGGTTTACTTTGAAATTGATTATTCTATGTCATAGTGTGGTAATGGATTTTATCCTTGATTGGAATTTGAGCTTTTGTATGTATGATGCTTCATTGTATCTAATCACTGCTTCGTTGTATCTAAGTTTGTACCATTTGTTTTTTATTGATCTTCTCGATCAAGAAACAAAATAAAAAAGGTGTGCCTTTGTGATACTTTTCTGCAAATATCCAGTGACTTGGTTATGGTCCTCACTTTCTATTACAATTTTATTGATAGCAAGGGACAAAATTTTTAATATTGTTGATTATCGGACTCTTGGTTCATATAGTATTGAAATGTGATTAGATGTTTAAAAATTCTGTTTTAATGGGTGTGGCCATATTCTTTTCTCTTTATTCAAATGCCTTGTCCATGATTGACTTCCTGTTTAAGCTCAAACATTCTCATGTTGACATGATTTTGGGTTTACATAGATACAGCTCTATTCCTTGTTTGCAGACATAGCCCAACTACAAATCCAATTTCCATTTGGATGGAGGAGAGGAGTCAGATCAATGTAGGCATTTGAATTTGAAAATGTAGGATTTATCTGTGGTAATGGTGGTCGATCTTTTTTCGTGAAATTGCTTCTATGGGGGATTCATTGGGGAATAGCACTCTGTTTCTTGTTTCAATACTGGCCAAGGAATTTAAGGTTTAACTGATCCTTTGTCTTTCTTGTTTCAATGCTGGAACTCTATGCTCAAGAGATAAGACTACTTGTCTTAATCAACAATTGAGTGAAATTTAATGTGGATATCTTGAGGTATTTCTGAATAGATCAAAACATCCAGTACTTCAACGGTGTCAAAGATTTTGGTAATTTAAAGGTGTTTTTCGGTCTTCCTGATTTGATTTGTTACCAATCTTTCTCACTAAATGAGCTTATAATTCTCTGCACATTTCTTCATTTATGACTTACTGTTTGATTTTTTTATCGGCCTTCCCCACTAAAAGATCTTACTATCTCTGCACATTTCTTGTTATTGCATTGAATTTACCATCAAACTTGCAGGCTAACCAAGATTATAAAGGTGTTTGCCATGTTGACCTTGCCCAAGAAGGTCATTGCAGGCCTCGAGAGATGCTTTTCCCAAAATCCAATTCAATAAAATATTTTATAATGCATTGTTTGTGATTTTTTACTTTCTATGGTAGCCCTTGTTTTCAAACTTTTACACCTTCCATCAGGTCCTACTGAGTACAGATTCCCACAAATACAATGCTAGAGCATTTGCCCAGTTTGCTACTGGAATTGGAATTGTAATCTGATTGGTTTATGTTTGTTAAGTATTGTATATTTTGTATGCCAAGCTACAGCCTATAGCAGTCTGTAAATATAACCCCTCCCCCCCCCCCCCCCCTTTTTTTGTGTGGCAAAATTAGGTTGAGGGATGTGAGGTAATACACTTTCAGTGATCTATATATATCTCAAAAGAGCACTGAACACCCACATTAGATCGAGGACTAGGGCTATTTTTTTACTTATTAAAACTAAGTAGAGGGAAGTAGATAAAACACTGTTGGTGATACATGTCTCAAAAAAGTACTAAGGACACATATTCTTGTAAATGTAGTCCTTTGAAGGGGAAAAAATAAAAAGAAAGAAAGAAGAGAGTAAGGGAGCAAGAAAGGAAGGAACACTCATCTATATGGCACCCAATAACTTCTTGCTTCATGTTGCAGTCCATGCTGTTGTCCTAGCAGCCATGTGGTCTCCACGTCCTCTTCTTTAAAAATCACTATTGGATATTTGGAAAATGTTTTTGTATATGTTTTTCTGCTGTGTATAGTATCCCCATCTCTGGAGGACTAGATTTTCATTTTCAGTTTGGCACTCTTCATATTGGTGAAACTTTCAAGTATTTTTTTTATTTTTGAGGTTAATTATATTGAATTCTTGTTTTGTTCCCTCTAGATTTTCATACCTTCTGGCTTAGTAAGTACTTCTATTAATGATTCAAAATTTTTATATGCTTCTTTCACCCATTCTTACTGCCAATTCAAGAATTTGTTGAGTGATTTGTTTGTTATAATGAACTGTTATCTGGTTCTTCCTTCGATCAAGTTTTAGTTTTAATTTTCACTTTCTTATTCAGATGTATTATGTGTTGGACATCTCAGGGGTAGGAAACATTCTCTCGAGGAGTGCTATTGAGAAGCCTGGGCATGCCTTTGTTCATCATCTACTCACAAGAGTATGCCACTGTCTCATAGTAACTAAAGTTGATGCTTCATGAAGAAATTGCTTTTGTGTTACTGATAAATGGTGTGATAATGATGCAATTCACAATTCCAAAACTATTCTCATGTCGCACTGCAGCAAAGAACACTTGTTGAACGCATACTTGGTTTTTTGCTTGCTATATATGGAGGCATATTATTTTAATTCCGCTTATTGGCAACGATGATAGAACAATTTAGGGTAAGTTAATTTGATTTATTTTTTGAAAGAAGAACAATTTAGGGTAAGTTAAGACTGATCATATTATCATTTGTGGAGTTAATAGTCAGCTGAGCTTTATACTGAAGCAGTTGAATAAGTATCATGAATTTGCAGTTCACCTTGGTACTATGGATTGGTATGAACAGAAAATTAGGCATGTTTTGAATGCCCATTTCATCGTGGCATTTCATACTATTTTTGGCAAATTCTTGCTGGATGTGGTATTTGGTGATGATTTCAATTGGGTACTTCTTCTAATAATGGAAATTGTTTAGAAATTTCACCTTCTTCTCCAAGTTAGTTGTTTGGTTACTTGGGACTAGGACCTATAACTTTCTGATTCGGTTGTGTTTTTTGGTAAAGGATTGTGTTCTCTTTTGAGTTTGATTGTGAATCAAAGAGTGTACACACCAGTTACTATAATATTTAGTTTTTAACTCCAAGCCCCCAACTCAGACAAACGTCTTGTTTGTGTAGATAGATAGAGCAGATATTGGCGACTATGAACCTCAAAATTTAGATTTGTACGTTGTAACTTGATTAATTTTTGGAATATTTTTATGAGCACCTCTTCATATATTTATTTGAATATCTTGGTTTAATTGGTGTGTCAATGTAATTTTAAATATCAATGTCATTCAGGCCTGATTTAGAAAGGATAGCATGCATCTGTTCGTTGGGGTATTATTGACAAACACTCACTGTTGTGTCAGAAGCCTATTTCTACTTTTAATGTTTTTTTGTTTCCCGTACATTAAGTCATTAACTGATTTGTAAACCAGAAAGGACGGTCTCCCAGTATGTACAAAGATTTTGATAAATATACTGAATTGACTCTTTACGGTACATATACTCTCACTCTATGCTAAGAGATGTTGTACTCTGTCCATGTCAGCCCTCAATTGGTTAGCTTATCAGGCAGAGAATCGCTACTTTTAACTATTGGCCATGCATTTTGTTTGGCTTCAATTGAGGCTACAAGAGTATGTAGCTTTCAGTTGTTGAAATTCAAATCAGTTAAAACCATTGCATTACAAATTCAAGTTTTTGAATGACAGCAAGGTAGATCTATGGCTCTATGGCGTGGTGGAGCAGGAGCTGCAAAAACTGACAGCATCCACCTGTATTTTTAATGAGGTTAAATGAGAAAGTTCTTCTAAAGCGGTGCATCTGTTTTAATTGTTGATTGCTCCTTTGGTTCAAGTGTCAATATGACGGGTTATTTTAGTCCTTCAAATGTGCTCAACATGGTTAATTTCAGGTTTCTGTTTTAGCTGCAACCTGTGTGTAAAATAGCTGGTCAAAAAGAAATCCATTCCCTATAATTACATGTTTTCCTTATCAATGACGCCATCTGATTTGCTTCCATTCTTGTAAATGCTCCAATTTGTTTCTTATATCAATTTCATTCATAGAATTAAAAAGAAAGACAATACTACTATTCTTAGATCCTTTTCTATTTGGTGGTTATGTTAGTAAGAACTGATAATGCTAACTATTTATCCTTTGTACATTAAGTCAGATATAATGACTATGGTTACAAGTTGTCTTCTCCTCTCATCCCATTTCTTTTTTTCCTTCCTTAAAAATCATTATTCATGCAAGAAAACTCCCTGGATGGTTAAAAAAATGAAGAATAAAGGTTGTTGTACTGTTATATAGAGGTAGATTAACTGTTAACAAAATGAAGAATAAAGGTTGTTGGACTGTTGTAGAAAGGTAGATTAACAAAGAAGAACAAATAACCCAATGGCTCACCTGATTTAGTGCCTCTTCTTTTTCACCTATAACTGTTGTCTTTCCTTCTGGCCTCCATTTGATGTTGTATCCGGCAAATGCACAGTAAAAATCAGTTTGCTTTTGGCCACCAATACATGCTTATAGGATCTCACAAGGGTCACAAAGCCTCTTGCTTTTGGGCCTCATTGTATGGACTTTAAAAACTTACACAAATACAGATGCATAAGGGTTACATAATTTCTCTACTGTTTCTTAATTTACAAAAAAATTCCTTAAATTACTATTTGAAGAAGGGAAGAAAGAACAAAGAGATCTTCTGACAAAGGACCTTGGAGAAAATTATTGTTCAAGTTTAGTCTAGGACTTGGAGTGCATTGATTTTGTTTCTTAACAGAGTGTGCTAAACCATGTAGGACTCTTGCCTTGTTTTACACTTCTTTTGTTTCTTCAATGGGGTGAGGGGATCAGAATTCATATCATTGTTGAAGGGTGGTACTAGGATGTGTATTGGCTTATGACGGAGAACTTCAAATTATTTATAAGACAGATACAAACCCAATTTCCTTTTTACAGGACACCAGATTTGTTAGGTTTTAGAGGAGAAAGAGAAGAGAGGAGAAAAGCTCCAAGGGAGGCAAAGTTCAAACACGATTTGGTGTAATGTGTTATTTCTCTCAACTTGAGACAAACAGCCTTATATTGAGAAGAATATCTAATTACACTCAGGCCCTTAGCCTAATACAAATAGCACATAAAATACATAAGTAAGTGTCTAAGTACAAATATACCCCTGAAACTAAGTACTCTTAACACTCCCCCTCAAGCTGGGTGGTATATGTCATACATACCCAGCTTGTCTAACATAAAACTGAAGTGATGAGAACTAAGTCCTTTGGTGAATATGTCTGCCACTTGTTCACTTGTCTTCACAAAAGGGGTACAAATAGTCTTAGACTCTATTTTCTCCTTGATAAAGTGCCTGTCAACCTCAACATGCTTTGTCCGGTCATGTTGGACCGGATTATGTGCAATACTTATGGCTGCCTTTGTTGTCACAAAGATAGACTCATAGGTTCCGTCGTCTCAAACCCCAATTCTTGGACAAGTTTCTTCAACCACAAGATTTCACACACACCATGAGCCATGGCCCTAAATTCTTCAAGATTGACCTAGCTACCACAGTTGCTTCTTGCTTCTCCAGGTGACTAAGTTTCCCCAACAAATGTACAGATATCCGGAGGTGGACCTTCTATCGAAATAGACCCGCCCAATCGCATCTCGTATATACTTCAATTCTCAAGTTACCATTCCTAGAAAAGAAGACCCTTTCCAGGACATGACTTCAAGTACCGAGGATCCAGAACGCATCAAGATGTCCCACCTTGGGTGCATGCATAAACCGACTCACCACTCCCACAAGATAGGTAATGTCGTCCGTGAGGGAAAGGTAGATTAACTTGCCTACTAATCTCTCGTATTTTTCAGCATCCACAAGCGGTTTACCACAATCTTCCCCTAGTCCGTGATTCCGCTCAATGGGGGAGGAGACTGGTTTACATCCCAAGTAGCCTGTCTCTGTAAGGAGATCAAGAACAAACTTCCTTTGACAAACATTGATCCCTTGCTTGGATCTAGAAACCTCAATCCCCAGGAAATACTTCAATGGACCGAGGTCCTTGATCTCAAACTGTCGAGACAAGTAAAGTTTAAGCTTTGAGATTTCGGCTTCACTATTTCCCGTGACCACAATGTCATCAACATAAACAATGAGAGCCGTAATAGTGCTGTCTTTCCTTTGTATAAACAATGTGTGATCAGCTTGACTTTGAGTATATCCGTTTTGCAGGAGAGCTTGTCTAAATCTTTCAAACCAAGCCTTAGGAGACTGTTTGAGTCCATAAAGAGCCTTCCTAAGACGACACACTTTCCCACTGTCACCAGTATGCTTGAACCTAGGAGGAGGATGCATATACACTTCTTCTTCTAGGTCACCATGTAAGAATGCATTCTTCACATCCAGTTGATACAAAGGCCAATCAAGATTTGCTGCCATTGAGAGAAGTACCCGGATGGAGTTGTGCTTGGCCACTGGAGCAAAGGTTTCCTGAAAGTCAATGCCATACACCTGTGTATAACCCTTAGCGACAAGTCTTGCCTTATATCTCTCCACGGTATCATCAGACTTGAACTTGACTGTGAATACCCATCTGGACCCAACAGGGACTCTCCCTTTAGGGAGCTCAACAAGGTCCCAAGTATGATTCTTCTCAAGTGCCAACATCTCTGTGTTCATTGCTTCTCTCCTTTTTGGATCTGCCATAGCCTCTGCTACATTCTTGGGAATAGATATGGAGGAGATAGCCACAGAGAAGGCTATACCTATAAGGGAAATAGAATCATAGGAAACAAACTTGGCAATGGGATTAGTACATGCCCGAGTTCCCTTACGGTGGGCAATAGGAAGGTCCAAGTCTGAGGATATAGGAGTAGAAGAAGGTATACCTGTCTCGATGGATGGAGACTCAGGATGAGGTGATGAAGAAGGATTTTGGCAGGTCTTCTTTATAGGCAGCCATGAAGCAGGATTTCTCCTTTCCTTCGTATACACCAGTAGCTCCCCTTGTTCTCTGTTCCCCTGTACACAAGGGTGCTCCCCCTCAACTACATTCTCTATACAAGGCTCCCCCTCAACAGAACTTCTCTTTCCCTTGTCAATCTGAAAAGGTGAAATAGGAACAGGATAGGAGATAGGAAGTGAGACAGACTCGGGAACCTCTTCACCTGCAATACCACTACCAAGCGATAAACACTCCCCCTGAAGAGGTGACTGAAAAAAAGGTATGGTTTCAAAGAAACGGACATCTCTGGAGAGAAGCCACCGACGAGTGGGAGGATGATAGCATTTATATCCTTTGGAGGTGGAGGAATACCCGAGAAAGATGCACTTCAGAGCCTTAGGATCCAATTTAGTGCGGGTAGATTTGCTAACATGTACATAACAAATACAACCAAACACCTTTGGAGGGAGAGAGAATGAAGAAGACCGTGAGGGTAGGACAGCAAGAGGAACTTGAAATTGTAAGACACTAGACGGCATGCGATTAATAAGAAAGACAGCAGTGAGTAGAGCATCAGACCAAAAAGTTTTGGGAACATGCATGGTAAACCAAAGGGACCTAGCCACTTCAAGAAGGTGGCGATTTTTTCTTTCAGCCACCCCATTTTGTTGTGGGGTATCAACACAAGCCACCTGATGAATAATGCCATGGTCAGAAAAAAAGGTTTCCAAACCACTATACATATACTCCCCACCTTTGTCAGAACGAACAATTTGGATCCGGGTTTGAAATTGGGTATACACTAACTCATAGAAATTTGTAAATGCAACATGTACATCACTTTTATGTTTCAACAAGTATACCCAAGTAACCCGAGAATAATCATCAATAAAAGAGACAAAGTAGCGGAAGCCACGCAAAGAGGTAACAGGGGAAGGCCCCCAAACATCAGTATGTATAAGATGAAAAGGTGAAGTCGATCTATTACCATTGGATGTATAAACTGTTTTACAACTTTGGGCAAATAGACAAGGTTCACAATGAAAAACATGAGAGACTGGAAAGGAAGTAAACAAGTGAGGTAACTGTTTCCTCATAACAGAAAAAGAAGGGTGTCCCAACCGACGATGCCAAAGCAAAATATCCTCTTGAGTACGTCCACCTTCTAGCCCACAAACATAGGATTGAGGTTGTACAACAGAGGAAGCACCAGTTTCCAAAACATATAAGCCATCAGCTTCATGACCACTGCCAATCACCTTCCTCGTCACCAAATCCTGAAAAAGACAATGGGTAGGAAAGAAGGTGACAAAGCAGTTCAAAGATTTAGTCAATTAGCTAACGGAAAGAAGGTTAGTAGCAAAGTTGGGAACATGAAAACAGGACTTGAGGGTAAGCAAGGTGTAACCTGGATATCTCCCTTACCGGAGATGGAAGAGAATGTACCATCGGCAATTTTTACCTTATCTTTCCCAGAACAAACAGAGTAGGAATTATACACGGGACCTACCAATATGATCCGTGGCGCCCGAGTCAATAACCCAAGGTGTGATGCCGGAGGAGGAAGAGGCCTGTAGTGCAGTAGAAGTAGGAGCTGCAGGTGAACTATCCAGGTGGGCTACAACCCGGCGAAAGGCAGCAATGTCAGCTGGGGAAAGAGAGGATGAATCAGCTTCAATGACCCCAACATGAGCCTTAGGCCCCTTCTTCCGCTGTCCCTTCAGTCCCCCAGTGGAACCAGGTGGGGGCTTCCCATGGAGATCCCAACAGAAGTCCTTCGTATGTCCAGTTTTACCACAATGGTCACATAAGAATCGGCTCTTCGAAGACCCCTTAGCAGCCCCCTTATCAGCTCCCTTAGTGGAGTCCTAAGGGATGGAAGAAACAAGAGCAGAGCGCTCAATAGTGGTGTGATACTAGTCTCCATGGCACCCCTACGGGTTTCCTCACTCTGTAGATATCCACACACCTCCTCCAGTGAGGGAAGATAGGTCGGCCAAGGATTTGTACCCTTAGAGGCTCAAATTCAGGATTCAGGCCACCAAGAAGAAATAGTACCCTCTCCTTCTCAAACAACCTGTGTACCTTGACTTCATCATCAGGACACAACTGAAGATCTCTATAGTGATCATACTCCTCCCACAGGCCCACAACAAGACAATAGTAGTCAGAGATGCTTCTATCACCCTGGCGTAGGCTAACAATCTGTTGGAGAAGTTGGTACACCTTTGTAGAGTCTCCAACACGATCAAAGATACGGGCTACACTGTTCCAAATATCTTTGGCAGTCTCTTTACCCATAAACCTCCGTCCAATCTCAGGCTTCATTGAGAAAAGAAGCCAAGCCATCACCAGTGAGTTCTCAGTGTCCCATTTGGAATACCCTTGCTCGGTAGGAAGAGGTGCCTTGATGCTGCCATTTATGTACCCCATCTTTCCCTTACACCTAAGGATCAGTTTCATGGATCGAGACCAATCTAGGTAATTGGTATTGTCCAACTTGACAATGGGAAGCTGCACATTGGTGTTCTCATATGAAGGGACAGAGGATGATGCAGCAAGTGGGTCTACAGACAAAGGCAAGGCTGTTTCCTCATTTTTGTCACCCATATTTAACTCAAATCAAATGCTTAATAAGTCCAAACAACAGTATTTCAACCACAGCCACTGCTCCTTGAACACAGCAGTAAAAACAGGCAAAAACAGAGACCAGAAAAACTGAAAAAAGGCTTGTAAAACCCAAACGAAGCAGCAAACAGCAGCGGAGCAACAAGGGTAAGTCTTCCTTACCCAAAAACGATGCTGTATGGCCCAAAGAAAGCAGCAAACAAAGCTCACACTAAGAGCTGGATCACTCCAAGAGCTCAGTCTGGCGGAACTGGGAGAAAAAACTGTCTGGCCGAAACTCAGATTCTCTCCTCTGATGCTACCAGCAGACTTGAGAGGATCAAATGATAGGGAAGAAGACTTCCAAACGATGCTAGAGCATCTGGTTGCTCCCTATTTGGTTGTCAAACAAGGAAGGAGAAGCTTGGTGAAGATACCCCAAGGTTTCCTTCGCAAACCAGCAAGAACAAGGGGATTGCAGCTCACTCCAGCCTTCCACACAACCTTCAAACTCCAGGAAGAAAGTGCTCTGATACCATGTTAGGTTTTAGAGGAGAAAGAGAAGAGAGGAGAAAAGCTCCAAGGGAGGCAAAGTTCAAACACGATTTGGTGTAATGTGTTATTTCTCTCAACTTGAGACAAACAGCCTTATATTGAGAAGAATATCTAATTACACTCAGGCCCTTAGCCTAATACAAATAGCACATAAAATACATAAGTAAGTGTCTAAGTACAAATATACCCCTGAAACTAAGTACTCTTAACAAGATTGTCAAATTCTATCAAATAACGAGGAGGGGCTAATCTGCATGCTTTGTTCTATTGCCTTTCTATTGGTTTGTACATCTCTAGCAAGACTTTGGTAACGATTTATTGTGTTTTGCATGCTGAAGCATCCCAAAATAGAAAAAAAAATTAATTAATCAGATTATTTTTTTGGATTAAAGTGCAAGTACATAACAGAATATAGCATATTTTAATAATCATTAAGTATGTGTATAAGACGATTCTAATTTTGGTTTCCTGATCTCATCATGCTAGATTGAAAACCTGAACATCTTACATGGTTGAGAATTGTTCATCACACTATTGCAAATTTTAACAATTCTTGGATGTTTTATCTGATGGATTGACTTTCCATGGTCAACCAATCAAGTTGCTTTAATTCAATATGACAGAAAACCAGGTATAGGTCTATAAAAGTATAATAGAAAGCATTACACTGACTTCCAATAATGATGCATTGTCACAAGATAGGTCTGAGCATATTTACATTGTTTTGGGGGTTTTTGTTTTCAAGCATCTGTACCCAGTTTTTGGGGAATTTTGCTATATTTTTATCTAACCATTGTAGTTATATGTTAATGGGGATAAAGCTACTGTTGTTGATTAAAGCTTGACATCTAAATTGTACCATTTAGAGATGCTATTGGTCATATCAAAGGTTGGAGTGTCCCTGAACATTTAACACAAATTAATTTATTATTTACATTAAGTTATTCAATTGAATGTAATAAATAGTTGTTCATGTCTCTGTTCAAGATTATGATTAGTTGTTCATGTCTCTGTTCAAAATTATGATTATCGTGTAACTCTCTAGGAATCAATACAGAAGGTAATCCATCGTGCTATTTTTGTAGACATGGTCAAATTACTTAATGAGTTGTTATTTGTGAAGACTCTTCGACCGTGCCCCTGCTTTCGCAACTTGAACCTGTGACCAATTGGTCACAATGGAGCAACCTTACTGTTGCACCAAGGCCCGCCCTCTAGCATTTCAAGATTTATGAACACTCAAAAATACATTTGCACTCAAGTGAAAGTGATGGCTTCCTTTTGATTAATATGGCTAGGAATCTAGATTTAGAACGATGCAAGGGCTGCCGTGGTTCATTCTAATAGTAGTGGTTGGTTGCAGCTAACAAGAGATTAAGTTGTTTGTCTTGATATGTACATTCAGCATTTGGTGTCTTTGTGGAGAATAAGATTGCAATTTATGAGCGGGAGTTGTTTAATTTTTGGACCATGCTTCACCATATCAAATCGCCCAACCATCGTATCCTCCACTTCTATGGAAACTCAGCTAGAACTCCTAAACTGTTAATTGATAAACAATTTAAAAGGGCAAAGAAGGGCAATGCTCATTAATAGTCTTCCCTCCATTCTTGCAACTAAAACCATAAATTCCACCTCAATTTGTACTCCCAAATAGTCCTACTTAACATGATGCTTGTAAGCTTTCTCTCTATTGTCCTTACAAAGTAAATATGGATAGCTAGCAGATGACTTAATCAGAGTATATGGACATTTTAGAAGGCCTTGTTGAATAAACTGCCAGGATGCACAAATATTGACCAATTGCTATTTCCCTTCCCCACAACTCTTTCATGTCCCTCTCTGTCTCTCTCATACACACACACATACATATTTTTGTCCACACGTGCATTTGCACGTGCATGTTTACTAGTATATATATATATATATATATATATATATATATATATATATCTGTATTCGGTCCACCTTCTATATTCAACCATTTTATATATATTGTGTAATGGTCGTGATCTTCCTTTCCTGATTCAATCTGGTGTATATATTGGTAGGTGTAGCTGGTGAGAGACTCCTTCAAAAGTAGTAGTAGTAGTAGTAGTAGTAGTATGGAGATACAGTTGTGTCTCCCACTTGGGGAGTGGGGATCATCATCATCATCAAAATCAACCTTCAATCTTGAAAAGGCTGTTTGCAACCATGGATTTTTTATGATGGCTCCAAATCAGTGGATACCATCTGCCAAGACGCTACAACGGCCCTTGCGCTTAGCTGACTCCACCACCTCAGTCCTCGTCAGCATTTCACATCCCAAGAAACACCCTTCTGATCTCCTCCATATCCATGTTCTTGGGACTAACTTCCTCTCCCCACAAGACCAACAAGTTTTATTGGCACAGGTAGCTCGAATGTTAAGGATATCAGAGAAGGATGAAAACAAGATTCTAAAATTCCATGAGATCCATTCAAGAGCGAAGAAGAAAGGATTTGGCCGTCTTTTTCGCTCCCCATCCCTTTTTGAAGATATGGTGAAGTCAATTCTCCTTTGCAATTGCAAGTGAGTCTTTCTGTCTCTTACTTTTTTTCCTTTTTTTTTTATAATAAAAATTTAACTTTTCTTCTGTTTCTTCTTATAGATAGATAGATAGAGAGAATAAAATTAAACACATGCAAATGGAACAAATTAAGAAATACAAATAATTAACCATACTTTTACTTTAATTTTCCATCGATGTGTAGCTGGAAGAGGAGTTTGGATATGGCTAAAGCACTGTGTGATCTTCAATTGCAACTAAGCGGAGGTTCAGTTGATGAAGAATCCATCTGCAGCTCCAAAAAGATGAGAACTGGAAGGAGGGGATTGAAAAGAAAAAATGTAAGCAATGAAGAAGAAAAAGAGGAAGCCATTCATAATAATATTAATATTAATGATGATAAAAAACAGAGGATGATGGTTTCCTACGATCCTTCTCCTCCTAGCTTCTTTGAAGAGAGAATAAGAGCATACGGAAACTTCCCTACCTCAAAAGATTTAGCTAACCTTGATGTTGAACTTCTTGAAAAGCATTGCAACCTTGGGTATAGAGCTAGCTACATTTTACAACTTGCCAAACAAATTGAGACTGGTGGAATCAAGCTGCTGGAAAAGCAAGATGAAGAAGATGAAGATAAAGACTATTATGATAATTTGTACAAGAAGTTGAAACGTTTAAATGGTTTCGGGTCCTTTGTATGTGACAATATGCTGATGTGCTTAGGATTGTATGAAAGGATACCAACTGATACCGAAACTCTAAGGCATTTGGGAAAGGTAAAGGTACGTCTACGTCTACTTCTACTTTTACTTCGTATGTATAATTTTTGTTTTTTTTTTATTTTTAATTAATTAATTCCTCCATTATTCTGCAATAAATTGAATTTTCCAAGCTAGTATAAATGTGATTACTTCTTTACACTCTTGATCAAGTTTATCAATGCAGTTCCGTGGAAGCAAAGATTGCACTGAAAAGAATGCAAAAGAGTACACTAACAAAATATATGGGAAGTATGCACCATTCCAATGTTTGGCATATTGGTACAGTCTTTACATATAATTTGTTTTTTACCCTTTGTACTTAATAATAACTCCAATTATATATCATCCTCATCTTCACTTAAACGTGCACGATTCATTACTTCGTCTTGTTTTTTTTTTTTTTTTTTAAATTTTTTTTTAAATTTTTTGACAGGTTTGAGTTATTGGAGTTCTATGAAAAGAAATTTGGGAAGCTAAGCAAGTTGCCTTATTCTAGTTATCATCTTGTAACTGGTTCCATTGACATCTCGGCCAGAAATTCTTGAAGAGGACATAGATGTAAACAATTAGTAAAGTTGTTTTTTTTTTTATAAATTTTTTTAAACCATAGTTTGAGAACTTTTTTTTAAGTGTCCAACTTTTGGAAAACCTGATCAAGAGTTGTGTAGACTTGGACTTGGTATAAAATTATGAGATGGGGTCATAAATCATTCGAGTTAACTAAGACTCGATATTTTTACGCAAGTCATGACAAACTTGACGAGTTTAGTCCTTTTATTAAAAAACCTTAAAATCGATGCACTTAGAAACTAAATTGAGTAAAATAATAAATTTATATTCTAAAACAGTAAGAAACCCGCAATTCCCTGACTCCTTTCCCGTGTTAATGGTATAAATTGAAAATGCATTCATATGTGATTCCTTGTTTTTTTCTGGTTTTCCTATATATATATTTTTTAACTAATTGTTATGACATATGAAGATTCAAAATCGGTCCATGGTACAAATAGGAACCATAATCCAAAATGATAAAGCATAGAATCACGTCACCAATTAGAAGCTGCCATGTGGCCGGCCTGATGTCAGTCCAAGAACCGAACTGTGCTGAGCAGGAAATCGGGCCGACTCTGTCCTCGATAAGCTGAGGTTGAGCTCTGAACCGAGTTCACACAAGTCAGTTCGACTAGGCCGAACTTTGAGCCGAGGTCACATAGGTCAGCCATAAACTTCTGTCCAAGCATACCCAGGACAGCAAGGCCGAGGTGACTATCGAGATCGACCTCCCATGGCCGACCTCCTTGGCCGAGTATACCCAGGACGGTCAAGGCTGAGGTGACTGTCGAGATCGACCTCCCATGGCTGACCTCCATGGCCGAGCTCCTAAGCCGAGCCCTCCATCGAGGTCATCACAACGGCCTGCCAGGAATCGCGGAGTCACGTCAGCATCGCTTGAGTATCTTAGAATAAGGATCGAGCCACGATCCCAGCGCGATACAGAATCACACTTTCCATGGACTCTTACCTTAATAAGAGTCCGACCCCGAAAATGACTCTCCACTTCGCTTTACACGAGAGAGCCTTCCAAAAGAAGAACTCCTACCATACTAGGACTCTCCCAAACATCTCACCTCATCCACGCTCTATAAATACCCAGGTATGGAGCATAATTCGATATCTCACTTTTACTAAGCTGTTACGCTGTTGCACTGGAGACCTGACTTGGGCGTCGAAGATTCTTAGGCCGGAGCCACATCGGCTCTCTTGCGCTCATTCGTCTTTTTGTAGGCTCATTTGTGGGCTGAAGCGGACGGTTGCTTGCCGAGGTCCTTCCCAAGATCAACCGAGTTATGTGGGGAGGCGGGGCCACTGACAGAGGATTGCCGCCCGTCAAGTTGACAGAGATCATCTTGGACCGCTTGGGGTCCCTCGGCGGACTCGGCTCTCCCCTCCGGTCCTTCCCCTTCCTAGAAGGGCTCAAGGGGGCCTTACCCTTGTCTGCCTCAAGGCCGACCACAGTGTCGGCTAAGCTAGGCAGCGTCGCCTTGCCCTTCGGCGGTTGGAAGACTCACCCCGAGATTTTTTTCTCGACGTTCTTCCTCCTCCTGTTCGCAATGGTCTCGGCCCTAAGCCGAGCTGAATCCATCGGAGGAATGTGGCTGACTACTGCAAGAGACAGAACGTTAGAAACATGCCCAAAAAGTAAAAAGACCAAGTAAATGGGTCAGCTCGGGGGACAGAAACTGGCTCAGCTCGGATATCCTACTCGGAGTCAGGTTCCACCTCTGGAGAAACCCTTCTTCCTGAAGCTGGAGGACATCGAAAGCCGGGTGCTGACGAATCCGATCGAGCGATGTCAGCACGTTCTCATTCAGAGGCAGAGTCCTATTAACGTAGTTCAAATGGATGTCCTTCCACTCGGTTCGGAAAGGACAGTTTGGGATGGAAGCGAAGAAAAACCGAGGCTTCCAGTGTTTGTTAAAGCTCGGCGTCCTGACCAGAAACTTGTGGCCACTCAAGGCCCACTCTTCCCAGTTTGGCGGGTGAAATAGTACCACCCCTTCTCCGACGACCTCTTCAGAAAGTAGAGCCAAGAGAAGAGGGCCAAGCTAGCAGCTCGGCCCATTTCGCAGAAGAGGACGTGGAAGCCGTACAAAACCAACCATGAGTTCGGCACCAGCTGACCTGGAGACAGGTGGAAGTGGTCCAATATCTGATCCACCAGGCCGAGCACGGGAAGCCTAAAGGCGTATTTGAACGGGATCTCGTACAAGGCCACCTCGCCGGGCCGGATGAAGCAGGCCATCTCCCCAGGACGAGGAGCCCGGAGTTTGATGTCCTCGGAGATGGTATAGGTGGCCCTGAGGCGGTGGAGGTCGGCGTCAGTAATTGTACTCGAGATGGTGTCAACACTCCCCTCTTCAGGCTCAGGAGCGTCAGCAGACGAGCTGACTGAACCAACCCCACCTCGGGAAGAACCACCCTCGTCTGACTCCTCATCATCTATCTAAGATGATCCCGAGCCCTCAGCTCGTTCTTCAGGGATCGGTTGGGCCTCAAGGCCAGACTCCATGGGTAGGGGAAGCTCGGTGACGTCGGCTTGACTTGGCTCTGCTATGGCGGGCTCGTTCGAGGTCGAGCCCAACAGGTCCATTATGGGAGAACGAGCGGGGAGCTCTCGGCTCGGACTCGCGCCCTCTGCCTCCCCGCCGAATACCTCGCCCACGTGACTACTACCAACTGACATACTGGGAGGAGAAGACTTACTGGTTGGAGAAGAGCTGGAGACGAGCTGAGCAAGAACTAGAAAGCGCCGAGCATTGGAGAGCGGAGAAATCCGAGCTAGCCGAGCAGTCAATCACGTGAAGCAGTGAAGAATGAACAGGGAGGAGTCACCTATTTATAACTCTTAAGCTAAACCGATCCAACGACCGAGGAGAGTCCAGTGAGAATCAACGGTCTAGATCAAGGGACGATTCGAATTCCCGAGCCTGCCATAATGACTCCTATTGATGTGGCACTGACGCCCCAACTGTCAAACCGTACAATATCAAATCACCGACAAAGAGAGCTCGGTTCGGCCATAGTGAGGTTTCAGACGAACAGACCAATAAACTTCACTCATCAGTGCCGAGCTGACCTGATGAGTGGGGGGCCTATGATAAAGCACATAATCACCTCACCAATTAGAAGCTGCCATGTGGCCGGCCTGATGTCAGTCTAAGAACCGAACTGTGCTGAGCAGGAAATCGGGCCAACCCTGTCCCTGATAAGTTGAGGCCGAGCTCTGAATCGAGTTCATACAAGTCAGTCCGGCTAGGCCGAACTCTGAGCCGAGCTCACACAGGTCAGCCATAAACTTCTATCCAAGCATACCCAGGACAGCAAGGTCGAGGTGACTACCGAGATCGACCTCCCATGGCCGACCTCCTTGGCCAAGTATAGCCAGGACGATCAAGGACGAGGTGACTGTCGAGATCGACCTCCCATGGCCGACCTCCTAGGCCGAGCCCTCCATCGAGGTCATCACAACGGCTTGCCAGAAATCGTGGAGCCACGTCAGCATCGCCCGAGTATCCCAGAATAAGGATCGAGCCACGATCCCAGCACGATACGGAATCACACTTTACATGGTCTCTTACCTTAATAAGAGTCCGACCCCGAAAATGACTCTCCACTTCGCTCTACGCGAGAGAGCCTTCCAAAAGAAGAACTCCTACCATACTAGGACTCTCCCAACCGCCTCACCTCATCCACGCTCTATAAATACCTAGGTATTGAGCACAATTCAACATCTCACTTTTACTAAGCTGTTACGCTGTTGCACTGGAGACCTGACTTGGGCATCGGAGATTCCCAGGCCGGAGCCACACCGGCTCTCTTGCGCTCATTCGTCTTTTTGCAGGCTCATCTGTGGGTGAACTGGTCGATGGAGGTTTTCACATGCAACACAAAACAAGTCAATGCTGACTCATGGCCTATCCTCTCCCAATGCTTAGCTTGCACACAAAATACATGCCAATTTCATAAATGGAAATAATTCAAAATATCAAGGAAAGAGAGAAGATATGTCTCCTATGTCTCCCCCTAATTATCGGCCCCTAAATCAAGGATTTTATTCTTATCTTTTCCCTAAGATAGATCCATCGGTTATGGCAAGGATAGATTTAAATAGTGTAAGAATGAATGAAGAAAGGTAAGTCAATACAATATACTCTCTCAAGAAGAGAACCCTTGGATGTAGGTGATAAACCACCGAACCAAGTAAAACTTTGTGTCTTCCTTCTCTTGTCTCTCAACCTTTCTTTATGTCTTCTCTCAATCTTAACATGGCATTAGAAGCTCAGGTCGACAAGGGACCTTTTCCCACCCTCACCACCCTTAACCATCTCTTGACCATCAAACTCTCAGACTCCAACTAGATGCTTTGGAAATCCCAAGTTGAACCGTTGCTCACCAGTCTCGATCTCTTTTCCTTGGACAAAGGCTCAACTCCATGTCCTACGCAGATGACTCCCGCCACAGACACTGTGCCTGCTGCTCTCAATCCTGAATACACTACATGGACACCATGCTGGTTTGGTGGCTCATTGCAACTCTGACCGAGCCTGTTCACTCTCAAGTTGTAGGATGCAAAACCTCAAATGAAGTTTGGACTACATTGGTAGCACTTCATTCCACTGCATCCATCGCTCAAATTATGCAACTGCAGTACCAGCTTCACACACCCGTGGTGGTCGTTCCAATTATCAAACTGCCAATCGTGGCAGACATGGAGGCCAAGGACAATATCAAGGTGGTCGTTATCCACCCAATCGTAACCACCAATCAAGTCATTTTGGGGGCCAAACATTTGGATCTCAATCCCAATCTAAGGATCGTGGTGTAAATCCACCAACTGTTGAATGCCAGATTTGCAACAAAGGGCATCGAACCCTAGAGTGCTACAATCATTACAACCATGCTTATTCCCAGTCATATAATACTCCGCCAAGTGCAAATTATGCAGATTATAATTCTGGACAGCAGACTGACAATGTGTGGTACCCGGATCCTAGCGCATCTTGTGTGTATGTGAAGGATCGGCGAACAGGGAAATGTCTGCTGCAGGGCTAAACTAGAGATGGCCTTTACCAAATAATTTTGAATAACAAAGCCAAGAATAAAGGACCGTCCGCACATCTTGGAGAACGGGCTTGAATAAACCAATGGCACCATAGAATGGGTCATCCAGCTCTTAGAATTGTTCATTTTGTTTTAAATAAATTTCAACTCCCTTTTAATTTTGCAAAGGACTATGTGATTTGTGATGCTTGTCAACAAGGAAAAAGTAATAAGCTACCTTTTTCCCCATCCCTTACAATTTCTACGATACCTCTTGAATTAATTTACTCGGATTTGTGGGGACCTTCACCAATTACTATTGGTATTATATTAGTTTTGTTGATGATTTCAGTAAATATATTTGGTTATATCCACTTACTTTGAAATTTGAAGAGCTAACTGTTTTTCAGAAATTCAAGAATCAGGTGGAGAACATGTTTGACTGAAAAATTAAAAGATTCCATAGTGATTGGGGTGGCGAATTCCGGTCAATCTCCAAGTACCTAACTGAAATGGGAATAGAGCATCGGTTTTCATGCCCTCACACCCATGAACAAAATGGGGCCGTTGAAAGAAGGCATAGACATATTGTTGAGATGGGTCTATCTGTCAAACCTTCCCTTGAATGGCTGGAATTTTTGATTGAAGGACAGGAACCCCTGATATGGCATCCAAGCACACTGTGGAGTATCATTCCAGCTGTCAAACCCTGCACCTGACTGGTTGGACTTTTGATTGAAGGGTAGGAACCCTAACTAGGCAACCAGGACCACTGTGGAGTATCACTCCAGTTAATGGGATCAATGAGAAAATCCTGTGCAGGTTCCCCTATATACCTGTCAGAAGATGGATAGCAGACC